>NW_026872026.1:200000-217500 GCF_033458585.1 Syngnathus typhle
GAGGAACCGTCCACCCAACGCCGGCGCGAGCCGGGGCCGGTGGGGGCCCTACCAAGGCGGGTCATGAGTGCCAGTCGGTCAGTTCGGGAGAAGGGGAGGGTACTCGGAGGCCCGCCGGGAGCAGACGGGGGTCCGGAAGCTGAGGGGGGTGAAGGACGGCGGCCGGGAGCAGACGGCCGTCCCCGGGAGGGGGTGTTCGTTCACGTGCGGACGCCGGGAGCAGGCGGCCGTCACGCGATTCTGCCAACCGTTCCTACCGGCCTGTGTTTAAGGAGGCGGCCGGTCCTCCGTCCTTGGATGGATAAGATTCGCAGATTTTCGCCCGGCCTGTGTTTAAGGAGGCGGCCGGTTCCCTCCTTCCTTCCTTTCTTGGATGTATAACATTCGCAGATTTTCGCCCGGCCGGTGGTTTAAGGAGGCGGCCGGTCCTCCCTCCTTGGATGTATAACATTCGCAGATTTTCGCCCGGCCTATGTTTAGTGAGGCGACCGGTCCTCCCTCCTTGGATGTATAACATTCGCATATTTTCGCCCGGCCGGTGGTTTAAGGAGGCGGCCGGTCCTCCCTCCTTGGATGTATAACATTCGCAGATTTTCGCCCGGCCGGTGGTTTAAGGAGGCGGCCGGTCCTCCCTCCTTGGATGTATAACATTCGCAGATTTTCGCCCGGCCTATGTTTAGTGAGGCGACCGGTCCTCCGTGGAGAGCGACCCGCAAGTGGGGAGGAACCGTCCACCCAACGCCGGCGCGAGCCGGGGCCGGTGGGGGCCCTACCAAGGCGGGTCTCATTGCCTGTCGGTCAGTTCGGGAGAAGGTGGGGGTACTCGGAGGCCCGCCGGGAGCAGACGGGGGTCCGGAAGGTGAGGGGGTGAAGGACGGCGGTCGGGAGCAGACGGCCGTCCCCGGGAGGGGGTGTTCGTTCACGTGCGGACGCCGGGAGCAGGCGGCCGTCACGCAATTCTGCCAACCGTTCCCACCGGCCTGTGTTTAAGGAGGCGGCCGGTCCTCCACGAGAAGAATTCTGCCAAACGTTCCACCGGCCTGTGTTTAAGGAGGCGGCCGGTCCTCCCCGTCGTTCCGCCGGCTTGTGTTTAAGGAGGCGGCCGGTCCTCCACGAGAAGAATTCTGCCAAACGTTCCACCGGCCTGTGTTTAAGGAGGCGGCCGGTCCTCCCCGTCGTTCCGCCGGCTTGTGTTTAAGGAGGCGGCCGGTCCTCCACTATTCCTTCCTTGGATGGAAAGCATGTAGCACTTTGAAAATTTTCGAGCACTGTGACACTTTGAAAATTTTCGAGAGTTTTTGTACTTAGAAAATTTTTCGCTCTTGCACTTCCAGAGTGCTTTGCGGTAGCTCCTAGGTTCGCTGTCCGAGCATGTGAACACTTTTTGGGGGGGAACACATCGCTAGAGACACCAGCCGCCTGGTTCTCGGGGCCAAAACTTGTGTTCCCCACACTCGTTCTGACTATATTTTGCGATTTGGGGGTAAAGGTAATGAGTACAGTGACTAGGGGGACCAACTCATCGTACTCTGGCGCACCAACAGACCAAAGCTGGTACTGCACTTACCCCTGGTACCCCAACGCCTGGTACCTGACGGGCGAGAGGCTGATTTTTCGCTATTTGCGGCCGACCGAGGGAACCAGACAAAGCGGACACTTTACGGCGCAAGAGCCGTTGGCACTTAGAAATTTTTCGACAAAGTTGGCGCGAGCTCCAGAAGGAGAGGCTGATTTTTCGCTATTTGTGGCCGACCGAGGGAACCAGGCAAAGCGGACACTTTACGGCGCAAGAGCCGTTGGCACTTAGAAATTTTTTGACAAAGTTGGCGCGAGCTCCAGAAGGAGAGGCTGATTTTTCGCTATTTGTGGCCGACCGAGGGAACCAGGCAAAGCGGACACTTTACGGCGCAAGAGCCGTTGGCACTTAGAAATTTTTTGACAAAGTTGGCGCGAGCTCCAGAAGGAGAGGCTGATTTTTCGCTATTTGTGGCCGACCGAGGGAACCAGGCAAAGCGGACACTTTACGGCGCAAGAGCCGTTGGCACTTAGAAAATATTCGCCAAAGTTGGCACGAGCTCCAGAAGGAGAGGCTGATTTTTCGCTATTTGTGGCCGACCGAGGGAACCAGACAAAGCGGACACATTACGGCGCAAGAGCCGTTGGCACTTAGAAAATATTCGCCAAAGTTGGCACGAGCTCCAGAAGGAGAGGCTGATTTTTCGCTATTTGTGGCCGACCGAGGGAACCAGACAAAGCGGACACTTTACGGCGCAAGAGCCGTTGGCACTTGCGCGAGCTCCAGAAGGAGAGGCTGATTTTTCGCTATTTGTGGCCGACCGAGGGAACCAGACAAAGCGGACACTTTACGGCGCAAGAGCCGTTGGCACTTAGAAAATATTCGCCAAAGTTGGCACGAGCTCCAGAAGGAGAGGCTGATTTTTCGCCGTTTGTGGCCGACCGAGGGAACCAGACAAAGCGGACACTTTACGGCGCAAGAGCCGTTGGCACTTAGGCGAGCTCCAGAAGGAGAGGCTGATTTTTCGCTATTTGTGGCCGACCGAGGGAACCAGGCAAAGCGGACACATTACGGCGCAAGAGCCGTTGGCACTTAGAAAATATTCGCCAAAGTTGGCACGAGCTCCAGAAGGAGAGGCTGATTTTTCGCTATTTGTGGCCGACCGAGGGAACCAGGCAAAGCGGACACTTTACGGCGCAAGAGCCGTTGGCACTTAGAAATTTTTTGACAAAGTTGGCGCGAGCTCCAGAAGGAGAGGCTGATTTTTCGCCGTTTGTGGCCGACCGAGGGAACCAGGCAAAGCGGACACATTACGGCGCAAGAGCCGTTGGCACTTAGGCGAGCTCCAGAAGGAGAGGCTGGTTTTTCGCTATTTGTGGCCGACCGAGGGAACCAGGCAAAGCGGACACATTACGGCGCAAGAGCCGTTGGCACTTAGGCGAGCTCCAGAAGGAGAGGCTGATTTTTCGCCGTTTGTGGCCGACCGAGGGAACCAGGCAAAGCGGACACATTACGGCGCAAGAGCCGTTGGCACTTAGGCGAGCTCCAGAAGGAGAGGCTGGTTTTTCGCTATTTGTGGCCGACCGAGGGAACCAGGCAAAGCGGACACATTACGGCGCAAGAGCCGTTGGCACTTAGGCGAGCTCCAGAAGGAGAGGCTGATTTTTCGCCGTTTGTGGCCGACCGAGGGAACCAGGCAAAGCGGACACATTACGGCGCAAGAGCCGTTGGCACTTAGGCGAGCTCCAGAAGGAGAGGCTGATTTTTCGCCGTTCGTGGCCGACCGAGGGAACCAGGCAAAGCGGACACATTACGGCGCAAGAGCCGTTGGCACTTAGAAAATATTCGCCAAAGTTGGCACGAGCTCCAGAATGAGAGGCTGATTTTTCGCCGTTTGTGGCCGACCGAGGGAACCAGGCAAAGCGGACACATTACGGCGCAAGAGCCGTTGGCACTTAGGCGAGCTCCAGAAGGAGAGGCTGATTTTTTCGCTATTTGTGGCCGACCGAGGGAACCAGGCAAAGCGGACACATTACGGCGCAAGAGCCGTTGGCACTTAGAAAATATTCGCCAAAGTTGGCACGAGCTCCAGAAGGAGAGGCTGATTTTTCGCTATTTGTGGCCGACCGAGGGAACCAGGCAAAGCGGACACTTTACGGCGCAAGAGCCGTTGGCACTTAGAAAATATTCGCCAAAGTTGGCACGAGCTCCAGAAGGAGAGGCTGATTTTTCGCCGTTTGTGGCCGACCGAGGGAACCAGACAAAGCGGACACATTACGGCGCAAGAGCCGTTGGCACTTAGGCGAGCTCCAGAAGGAGAGGCTGATTTTTCGCTATTTGTGGCCGACCGAGGGAACCAGGCAAAGCGGACACATTACGGCGCAAGAGCCGTTGGCACTTAGAAAATATTCGCCAAAGTTGGCACGAGCTCCAGAAGGAGAGGCTGATTTTTCGCTATTTGTGGCCGACCGAGGGAACCAGGCAAAGCGGACACTTTACGGCGCAAGAGCCGTTGGCACTTAGAAATTTTTTGACAAAGTTGGCGCGAGCTCCAGAAGGAGAGGCTGGTTTTTCGCTATTTGTGGCCGACCGAGGGAACCAGGCAAAGCGGACACATTACGGCGCAAGAGCCGTTGGCACTTAGGCGAGCTCCAGAAGGAGAGGCTGATTTTTCGCCGTTTGTGGCCGACCGAGGGAACCAGGCAAAGCGGACACATTACGGCGCAAGAGCCGTTGGCACTTAGGCGAGCTCCAGAAGGAGAGGCTGGTTTTTCGCTATTTGTGGCCGACCGAGGGAACCAGGCAAAGCGGACACATTACGGCGCAAGAGCCGTTGGCACTTAGGCGAGCTCCAGAAGGAGAGGCTGATTTTTCGCCGTTTGTGGCCGACCGAGGGAACCAGGCAAAGCGGACACATTACGGCGCAAGAGCCGTTGGCACTTAGGCGAGCTCCAGAAGGAGAGGCTGGTTTTTCGCTATTTGTGGCCGACCGAGGGAACCAGGCAAAGCGGACACATTACGGCGCAAGAGCCGTTGGCACTTAGGCGAGCTCCAGAAGGAGAGGCTGATTTTTCGCCGTTTGTGGCCGACCGAGGGAACCAGGCAAAGCGGACACATTACGGCGCAAGAGCCGTTGGCACTTAGGCGAGCTCCAGAAGGAGAGGCTGGTTTTTCGCTATTTGTGGCCGACCGAGGGAACCAGGCAAAGCGGACACATTACGGCGCAAGAGCCGTTGGCACTTAGGCGAGCTCCAGAAGGAGAGGCTGATTTTTCGCCGTTTGTGGCCGACCGAGGGAACCAGGCAAAGCGGACACATTACGGCGCAAGAGCCGTTGGCACTTAGGCGAGCTCCAGAAGGAGAGGCTGGTTTTTCGCTATTTGTGGCCGACCGAGGGAACCAGGCAAAGCGGACACATTACGGCGCAAGAGCCGTTGGCACTTAGGCGAGCTCCAGAAGGAGAGGCTGATTTTTCGCCGTTTGTGGCCGACCGAGGGAACCAGGCAAAGCGGACACATTACGGCGCAAGAGCCGTTGGCACTTAGGCGAGCTCCAGAAGGAGAGGCTGGTTTTTCGCTATTTGTGGCCGACCGAGGGAACCAGGCAAAGCGGACACATTACGGCGCAAGAGCCGTTGGCACTTAGGCGAGCTCCAGAAGGAGAGGCTGATTTTTCGCCGTTTGTGGCCGACCGAGGGAACCAGGCAAAGCGGACACATTACGGCGCAAGAGCCGTTGGCACTTAGGCGAGCTCCAGAAGGAGAGGCTGATTTTTCGCCGTTCGTGGCCGACCGAGGGAACCAGGCAAAGCGGACACATTACGGCGCAAGAGCCGTTGGCACTTAGAAAATATTCGCCAAAGTTGGCACGAGCTCCAGAATGAGAGGCTGATTTTTCGCCGTTTGTGGCCGACCGAGGGAACCAGGCAAAGCGGACACATTACGGCGCAAGAGCCGTTGGCACTTAGGCGAGCTCCAGAAGGAGAGGCTGATTTTTTCGCTATTTGTGGCCGACCGAGGGAACCAGGCAAAGCGGACACATTACGGCGCAAGAGCCGTTGGCACTTAGAAAATATTCGCCAAAGTTGGCACGAGCTCCAGAATGAGAGGCTGATTTTTCGCCGTTTGTGGCCGACCGAGGGAACCAGACAAAGCGGACACATTACGGCGCAAGAGCCGTTGGCACTTAGGCGAGCTCCAGAAGGAGAGGCTGATTTTTCGCTATTTGTGGCCGACCGAGGGAACCAGGCAAAGCGGACACTTTACGGCGCAAGAGCCGTTGGCACTTAGAAAATATTCGCCAAAGTTGGCACGAGCTCCAGAAGGAGAGGCTGATTTTTCGCCGTTTGTGGCCGACCGAGGGAACCAGACAAAGCGGACACATTACGGCGCAAGAGCCGTTGGCACTTAGGCGAGCTCCAGAAGGAGAGGCTGATTTTTCGCTATTTGTGGCCGACCGAGGGAACCAGGCAAAGCGGACACTTTACGGCGCAAGAGCCGTTGGCACTTAGAAAATATTCGCCAAAGTTGGCACGAGCTCCAGAAGGAGAGGCTGATTTTTCGCTATTTGTGGCCGACCGAGGGAACCAGGCAAAGCGGACACTTTACGGCGCAAGAGCCGTTGGCACTTAGAAATTTTTTGACAAAGTTGGCGCGAGCTCCAGAAGGAGAGGCTGGTTTTTCGCTATTTGTGGCCGACCGAGGGAACCAGGCAAAGCGGACACATTACGGCGCAAGAGCCGTTGGCACTTAGGCGAGCTCCAGAAGGAGAGGCTGATTTTTCGCCGTTTGTGGCCGACCGAGGGAACCAGGCAAAGCGGACACATTACGGCGCAAGAGCCGTTGGCACTTAGGCGAGCTCCAGAAGGAGAGGCTGGTTTTTCGCTATTTGTGGCCGACCGAGGGAACCAGGCAAAGCGGACACATTACGGCGCAAGAGCCGTTGGCACTTAGGCGAGCTCCAGAAGGAGAGGCTGATTTTTCGCCGTTTGTGGCCGACCGAGGGAACCAGGCAAAGCGGACACATTACGGCGCAAGAGCCGTTGGCACTTAGGCGAGCTCCAGAAGGAGAGGCTGATTTTTCGCCGTTCGTGGCCGACCGAGGGAACCAGGCAAAGCGGACACATTACGGCGCAAGAGCCGTTGGCACTTAGAAAATATTCGCCAAAGTTGGCACGAGCTCCAGAATGAGAGGCTGATTTTTCGCCGTTTGTGGCCGACCGAGGGAACCAGGCAAAGCGGACACATTACGGCGCAAGAGCCGTTGGCACTTAGGCGAGCTCCAGAAGGAGAGGCTGATTTTTTCGCTATTTGTGGCCGACCGAGGGAACCAGGCAAAGCGGACACATTACGGCGCAAGAGCCGTTGGCACTTAGAAAATATTCGCCAAAGTTGGCACGAGCTCCAGAATGAGAGGCTGATTTTTCGCCGTTTGTGGCCGACCGAGGGAACCAGACAAAGCGGACACATTACGGCGCAAGAGCCGTTGGCACTTAGGCGAGCTCCAGAAGGAGAGGCTGATTTTTCGCTATTTGTGGCCGACCGAGGGAACCAGGCAAAGCGGACACTTTACGGCGCAAGAGCCGTTGGCACTTAGAAAATATTCGCCAAAGTTGGCACGAGCTCCAGAAGGAGAGGCTGATTTTTCGCCGTTTGTGGCCGACCGAGGGAACCAGACAAAGCGGACACATTACGGCGCAAGAGCCGTTGGCACTTAGGCGAGCTCCAGAAGGAGAGGCTGATTTTTCGCTATTTGTGGCCGACCGAGGGAACCAGGCAAAGCGGACACTTTACGGCGCAAGAGCCGTTGGCACTTAGAAAATATTCTGAAATTCTCACCGACCTCCGTGGTGGAGAGGCCGAATTTTCGACATTCGTGGCCGACCGGGGAACCGTCGCCACTCGGACAACTTGTGCGGCAGCCCTCGGTGATTTTAGGACCGCTTTTTCACCCTCGCTGTCCGACCGGAGAACCGTCGTAGCTCGGACAGTTCGTGTGCCAGCATCCGCTGGCACTTAGAAAATTTTAAAAAAGAAAAAAATAGTCTTCTGCATATACGTTCTGACTATATTTTGCGATTAGGGGGTAAAGGTAATGAGTACAGTGACTAGGGGGACCAACTCATCGTACTCTGGCGCACCAACACGCCAAGGTTGGTACTGCACTTAGGCTGATTTTTGCGCTATTCGCGGTCCGACCGGGGAACCAGCGCGGAGCGGACACATTACGGCGAATGAGCCGTTGGCACTTAGAAAATTTTTGAGCTTTTTTCGAACTTCCGTGAGGCTGATTTTGCGCTATTCGCGGCCGACCGGGGAACCAGCGCGGAGCGGACACATTACGGCGAATGAGCCGTTGGCACTTAGAAAATTTTTGAGCTTTTTTCGAACTTCCGTGAGGCTGATTTTGCGCTATTCGCGGCCGACCGGGGAACCAGCGCGGAGCGGACACATTACGGCGAATGAGCCGTTGGCACTTAGAAAATTTTTGAGCTTTTTTCGGACTTCCGTGTGGAGCTTTGGGGCCGTTCCGCCTAACTTTTTATGCCCGATTAGGCTTCCAGGGAGGCGGCTAAGCATTATTGACCAATCATGGAGCTTTTTTCGGACTTCCGTGTGGAGCTTTGGGGCCGTTCCGCCTAACTTTTTATGCCCGATTAGGCTTCCAGGGAGGCGGCTAAGCATTATTGACCAATCATGGAGCTTTTTTGGGACTTCCGTGTGGAGCTTTGGGGCCGTTCCGCCTAACTTTTTATGCCCGATTAGGCTTCCAGGGAGGCGGCTAAGCATTATTGACCAATCATGGAGCTTTTTTGGGACTTCCGTGTGGAGCTTTGGAGCCGTTCCGCCTAACTTTTTATGCCCGATTAGGCTTCCAGGGAGGCGGCTAAGCATTATTGACCAATCATGGAGCTTTTTTGGGACTTCCGTGTGGAGCTTTGGGGCCGTTCCGCCTAGCTTTTTATGCCCGATTAGGCTTCCAGGGAGGCGGCTAAGCATTATTGACCAATCATGGAGCTTTTTTGGGACTTCCGTGTGGAGCTTTGGGGCCGTTCCGCCTAGCTTTTTATGCCCGATTAGGCTTCCAGGGAGGCGGCTAAGCATTATTGACCAATCATGGAGCTTTTTTGGGACTTCCGTGTGGAGCTTTGGGGCCGTTCCGCCTAGCTTTTTATGCCCGATTAGGCTTCCAGGGAGGCGGCTAAGCATTATTGACCAATCATGGAGCTTTTTTGGGACTTCCGTGTGGAGCTTTGGGGCCGTTCCGCCTAGCTTTTTATGCCCGATTAGGCTTCCAGGGAGGCGGCTAAGCATTATTGACCAATCATGGAGCTTTTTTGGGACTTCCGTGTGGAGCTTTGGGGCCGTTCCGCCTAGCTTTTTATGCCCGATTAGGCTTCCAGGGAGGCGGCTAAGCATTATTGACCAATCATGGAGCTTTTTTGGGACTTCCGTGTGGAGCTTTGGGGCCGTTCCGCCTAGCTTTTTATGCCCGATTAGGCTTCCAGGGAGGCGGCTAAGCATTATTGACCAATCATGGAGCTTTTTTGGGACTTCCGTGTGGAGCTTTGGGGCCGTTCCGCCTAGCTTTTTATGCCCGATTAGGCTTCCAGGGAGGCGGCTAAGCATTATTGACCAATCATGGAGCTTTTTTGGGACTTCCGTGTGGAGCTTTGGGGCCGTTCCGCCTAGCTTTTTATGCCCGATTAGGCTTCCAGGGAGGCGGCTAAGCATTATTGACCAATCATGGAGCTTTTTTGGGACTTCCGTGTGGAGCTTTGGGGCCGTTCCGCCTAGCTTTTTATGCCCGATTAGGCTTCCAGGGAGGCGGCTAAGCATTATTGACCAATCATGGAGCTTTTTTGGGACTTCCGTGTGGAGCTTTGGGGCCGTTCCGCCTAGCTTTTTATGCCCGATTAGGCTTCCAGGGAGGCGGCTAAGCATTATTGACCAATCATGGAGCTTTTTTGGGACTTCCGTGTGGAGCTTTGGGGCCGTTCCGCCTAGCTTTTTATGCCCGATTAGGCTTCCAGGGAGGCGGCTAAGCATTATTGACCAATCATGGAGCTTTTTTGGGACTTCCGTGTGGAGCTTTGGGGCCGTTCCGCCTAGCTTTTTATGCCCGATTAGGCTTCCAGGGAGGCGGCTAAGCATTATTGACCAATCATGGAGCTTTTTTGGGACTTCCGTGTGGAGCTTTGGGGCCGTTCCGCCTAGCTTTTTATGCCCGATTAGGCTTCCAGGGAGGCGGCTAAGCATTATTGACCAATCATGGAGCTTTTTTGGGACTTCCGTGTGGAGCTTTGGGGCCGTTCCGCCTAGCTTTTTATGCCCGATTAGGCTTCCAGGGAGGCGGCTAAGCATTATTGACCAATCATGGAGCTTTTTTGGGACTTCCGTGTGGAGCTTTGGAGCCGTTCCGCCTAGCTTTTTATGCCCGATTAGGCTTCCAGGGAGGCGGCTAAGCATTATTGACCAATCATGGAGCTTTTTTGGGACTTCCGTGTGGAGCTTTGGGGCCGTTCCGCCTAGCTTTTTATGCCCGATTAGGCTTCCAGGGAGGCGGCTAAGCATTATTGACCAATCATGGAGCTTTTTTGGGACTTCCGTGTGGAGCTTTGGGGCCGTTCCGCCTAGCTTTTTATGCCCGATTAGGCTTCCAGGGAGGCGGCTAAGCATTATTGACCAATCATGGAGCTTTTTTGGGACTTCCGTGTGGAGCTTTGGGGCCGTTCCGCCTAGCTTTTTATGCCCGATTAGGCTTCCAGGGAGGCGGCTAAGCATTATTGACCAATCATGGAGCTTTTTTGGGACTTCCGTGTGGAGCTTTGGGGCCGTTCCGCCTAGCTTTTTATGCCCGATTAGGCTTCCAGGGAGGCGGCTAAGCATTATTGACCAATCATGGAGCTTTTTTGGGACTTCCGTGTGGAGCTTTGGGGCCGTTCCGCCTAGCTTTTTATGCCCGATTAGGCTTCCAGGGAGGCGGCTAAGCATTATTGACCAATCATGGAGCTTTTTTGGGACTTCCGTGTGGAGCTTTGGGGCCGTTCCGCCTAGCTTTTTATGCCCGATTAGGCTTCCAGGGAGGCGGCTAAGCATTATTGACCAATCATGGAGCTTTTTTGGGACTTCCGTGTGGAGCTTTGGGGCCGTTCCGCCTAGCTTTTTATGCCCGATTAGGCTTCCAGGGAGGCGGCTAAGCATTATTGACCAATCATGGAGCTTTTTTGGGACTTCCGTGTGGAGCTTTGGGGCCGTTCCGCCTAGCTTTTTATGCCCGATTAGGCTTCCAGGGAGGCGGCTAAGCATTATTGACCAATCATGGAGCTTTTTTGGGACTTCCGTGTGGAGCTTTGGGGCCGTTCCGCCTAGCTTTTTATGCCCGATTAGGCTTCCAGGGAGGCGGCTAAGCATTATTGACCAATCATGGAGCTTTTTTGGGACTTCCAGCCGGTGCTTTGGGGGCCTTCCCCCTCACTTTCTACGCCCGATTGGGCTTCCAGGGACGCGGCTAAGCATTTTTAACAGAAATGGAGCTTTTTGCGGAGCTCCAGCCGGTGCCACCGGCAGGCCGTGCACGCGGACGAGATGACCGAAAGAAGCTCCAGGAGAGCGGATGGACGCTTTTTAAGCACCGAGGCGGAGATCGCGGAGCTTTAATAGACTTCCAGCGGGCCCAAAGCGGCCAGGCAGACGGCGCAGCGCGACCTGGTACCTCGCACGGGACGCATCGCCCCCCCCGCGCACAGTTCCAGGGGGCCGGGATGACGTTTCAAAGCTGCCGCTGCAGCTGCGGCGGGGAGTGGCCTCCCTCCGGTGGACACGACGAGTAAATGACACCGGCCGCTGACGCAAACCCACGCCGGACAGGAGAGCTCAAAAGCCGGGTAACATTTCAAGGAAGACCCCCCCTGCGCAGACCTCCACTAGGCCGGGATGACTGTTCAGCTGTGGCGGGGAGTGGCCTCCCTCCGGTCGGCACGACGAGTAAATGACACCGGCCGCTGACGCAAACCCACGCCGGACAGGAGAGCTCAAAAGCCGGGTAACATTTCAAGGAAGACCCCCCCTGCGCAGACCTCCACTAGGCCGGGATGACTGTTCAGCTGTGGCGGGGAGTGGCCTCCCTCCGGTCGGCACGACGAGTAAATGACACCGGCCGCTGACGCAAACCCACGCCGGACAGGAGAGCTCAAAAGCCGGGTAACATTTCAAGGAAGACCCCCCCTGCGCAGACCTCCACTAGGCCGGGATGACTGTTCAGCTGTGGCGGGGAGTGGCCTCCCTCCGGTCGGCACGACGAGTAAATGACACCGGCCGCTGACGCAAACCCACGCCGGACAGGAGAGCTCAAAAGCCGGGTAACATTTCAAGGAAGACCCCCCCTGCGCAGACCTCCACTAGGCCGGGATGACTGTTCAGCTGCGGCGGGGAGTGGCCTCCCTCCGGTCGGCACGACGAGTAAATGACACCGGCCGCTGACGCAAACCCACGCCGGACAGGAGAGCTCAAAAGCCGGGTAACATTTCAAGGAAGACCCCCCCTGCGCAGACCTCCACTAGGCCGGGATGACTGTTCAGCTGTGGCGGGGAGTGGCCTCCCTCCGGTCGGCACGACGAGTAAATGACACCGGCCGCTGACGCAAACCCACGCCGGACAGGAGAGCTCAAAAGCCGGGTAACATTTCAAGGAAGACCCCCCCTGCGCAGACCTCCACTAGGCCGGGATGACTGTTCAGCTGCGGCGGGGAGTGGCCTCCCTCCGGTCGGCACGACGAGTAAAGCTATTTAGGAAAATCTGAGATAAATATCACTTGCATAATAATTTGGAACACGGTCCCGTGTTCCAAATTATTATGCAAAATGTATTTAGACACCAGCAATCGCACTTAGATTTGTTTCTTTTTTCTTTCTTTTAGCTTCCATAATGTTACCGGGCGCTGACGCAAACCCACGCCCGGCAGGAGAGCTCAAAAGCCGGGTAACATTTCAAGGAAGCTATTTAGGAAAATCTGAGATAAATATCCTTTGCATAATAATTTGGAACACGGTCCCGTGTTCCAAATTATTATGCAAAATGTATTTAAGTGTCATAAAGATTACATTTTTTGTTTTTCAAGTACTGAAATCACCCTCAGTCATGGTACAGTCCATGGTAGTCTGCCAGGTGAGCGCAATTGTAGTAATTAACAAGTCTATTTAAGTTCCGCGTTTTTAAGCGTTCGGCCATTTCGTTCAACCATGGGGAGGAAAAAGGATCTCTCTGCTGTCGAGAAGCGTGAAATCGTTCGATGCCTTGGACAAGGTATGCAGACATTCGATATTGCACGAAAGCTTAAGCGCGACCATCGAACTTTGAAGAAATTCGTCGCTGATTCGGAGCAAACGCGCGTTCGTGCAGACAAAGGCACGACAAGGAAGGTTTCTGCAAGACAAACAAATCGAATCAAGAGGGCGGCTGCAAGCATGCCACTAAAGACGAGCAAACAAATATTCGACGCTGCTGGTGCCAGTGAAGTCCCACGAACGACGAGGTGCAGGATCCTCCAGAGGCTTGCAGTTGTGCGGAAACCCTCCATTCGGCCACCCCTGAACAACGCGAACAAGCAGAAACGGCTGCAGTGGGCCCAGACTTACATGAAGACAAATTTTCAGACAGTCCTGTTCACCGACGAGTGCCGTGCCACCTTGGATGGGCCAGGTAGGGTTTTTTAAGTTTTTCCTTGCACTTTTGAGAGCTCAGGGGATGCTTTGAGAATAATTGTCAATTTCTGTCAATGTGAAGCCCTTTGAGACTGCTTGTGATTTAGGGCTATACAAATAAACTTGATTTGACTTGACTTTACAGATGGATGGAGTCGTGGATGGTTGGTGGACGGCCACGATAGCCCAACAAGGCTGCGGCGTCAGCAGGGAGGTGGCGGAGTGATGTTTTGGGCCGGAATCATGGGGAGAGAGCTGCTTGGCCCCTTTAGGGTCCCTGAAGGCGTCAAAATTACGTCTGTTAACTACGTGGAATTTCTGACTCAACACTTCTGTCCATGGTACAACAGGAAGAACCGTGCTTTCCGTCAAAAGATCATCTTCATGCATGACAATGCACCGTCTCATGCTGCAAGAAATACGTCAACGTCTTTGGCATCTATGGGAATAAAGGGAGAGAAACTGATGGTGTGGCCCCCATGCTCCCCTGACCTCAATCCTATTGAAAACTTGTGGAGCATCGTCAAGCAGAAAATCTACGAAGGTGGGAGGCAGTTCAATTCCAAAGAGCAGCTCTGGCAGGCTATTCTTAGATCCTGCCAAGAAATTCAACCAGAAACTGTACAAAAACTCACAAGTTCAGTGGATGGAAGAATCGTGAAGCTGCTGTTGAACAAAGGGTCCTATGTTAAAATGTAACTTTGTTTTTTATTGAAATAAAGGGTCCTATGTTAAAATGTAACTTGTTTGTCTTTTCTTTGAAATAGCTTTTGATTTCAGTAAATATGACCTCCTAATGCTGTAAATTCTTAAGATGGGCATTTCAGTTCATAAAAACCTATAAAATGTTATAAAACTCTGTTGTGCGTAATAATGTGGAACAGTGCATTTTAAGTTTTTTATTTTTTAAAAATTCTGTGATCATTCGGAGGTTTGTTCAATAAAATTAGAATTCATCAAAATAATGGTTGATGACTTGAAAATTATGCTGACTCATTTTGCATCGACTATTTAGGAAAATCTGAGATAAATGTCACTTGCATAATAATTTGGAACACGGTGTAAGTGCGATTGCTGGTGTATTTACTCGTCGTGTCCACCGGAGGACGGCAAATCCCCGCCGCAGCTGCAGCGGCAGCGCTTAAATGTCTTCCCGGCCGCCTGGAACTCTGCACGGGGCGTGTTTCGTCCCGCGCAGCGGTACCAGATCGCGCTGCGCCGTCAGCCGAGCCGCGCGCGGTCCGCTGGAAGTCTACACTGTGTTCCAAATTATTATGCAAATTGTATTTATGTGTCATAAAGATTACATTTTTTGTTTTTCAATTAAACTCATGGATGGTATTACGTGTCAGGGCTCTTTGGATCACTGAGATCAATCTCAGACACCGGGGATCATTACCGGCCAGTTGAGCCCAAATTAAGGAAAAACTACTTAAGAATGGTGTTCCACATTATTAAGCAGATAATTTGAAGTTCGCTTTGAGCAGTGGCGGACGCCAACCCACGACCGGTGGGAGAGCTCGGAGGGCGGATGGGCTTTCAAGGAAGCCCCCCAGGCCGGTCCCACTCGCACTTAGAATTTTTTTTTTTTTTGGCTTCCATAATGTACCGGGCGCGGACGCGAAACCCACGCCGGGCAGGAGAGCTCGAAAGGCGGCTAAGCATTCAAGGAAGCACCGTCTGGAGCTTCAGAGCCGTTCCGCCTGACTTTTAACGTAGAGTACCGGGCGCAAACCACTAACTCAAGCCCGGCATGGCAGCTCGAAAGGCGGCTAAGCATTCAAGGAAGCACCGTCTGGAGCTTCAGAGCCGTTCCGCCTGACTTTTAACGTAGAGTACCGGGCGCAAACCACTAACTCAAGCCCGGCATGGCAGCTCGAAAGGCGGCTAAGCATTCAAGGAAGCACCGTCTGGAGCTTCAGAGCCGTTCCGCCTGACTTTTAACGTAGAGTACCGGGCGCAAACCACTAACTCAAGCCCGGCATGGCAGCTCGAAAGGCGGCTAAGCATTCAAGGAAGCACCGTCTGGAGCTTCAGAGCCGTTCCGCCTGACTTTTAACGTAGAGTACCGGGCGCAAACCACTAACTCAAGCCCGGCATGGCAGCTCGAAAGGCGGCTAAGCATTCAAGGAAGCACCGTCTGGAGCTTCAGAGCCGTTCCGCCTGACTTTTAACGTAGAGTACCGGGCGCAAACCACTAACTCAAGCCCGGCATGGCAGCTCGAAAGGCGGCTAAGCATTCAAGGAAGCACCGTCTGGAGCTTCAGAGCCGTTCCGCCTGACTTTTAACGTAGAGTACCGGGCGCAAACCACTAACTCAAGCCCGGCATGGCAGCTCGAAAGGCGGCTAAGCATTCAAGGAAGCACCGTCTGGAGCTTCAGAGCCGTTCCGCCTGACTTTTAACGTAGAGTACCGGGCGCAAACCACTAACTCAAGCCCGGCATGGCAGCTCGAAAGGCGGCTAAGCATTCAAGGAAGCACCGTCTGGAGCTTCAGAGCCGTTCCGCCTGACTTTTAACGTAGAGTACCGGGCGCAAACCACTAACTCAAGCCCGGCATGGCAGCTCGAAAGGCGGCTAAGCATTCAAGGAAGCACCGTCTGGAGCTTCAGAGCCGTTCCGCCTGACTTTTAACGTAGAGTACCGGGCGCAAACCACTAACTCAAGCCCGGCATGGCAGCTCGAAAGGCGGCTAAGCATTCAAGGAAGCACCGTCTGGAGCTTCAGAGCCGTTCCGCCTGACTTTTAACGTAGAGTACCGGGCGCAAACCACTAACTCAAGCCCGGCATGGCAGCTCGAAAGGCGGCTAAGCATTCAAGGAAGCACCGTCTGGAGCTTCAGAGCCGTTCCGCCTGACTTTTAACGTAGAGTACCGGGCGCAAACCACTAACTCAAGCCCGGCATGGCAGCTCGAAAGGCGGCTAAGCATTCAAGGAAGCACCGTCTGGAGCTTCAGAGCCGTTCCGCCTGACTTTTAACGTAGAGTACCGGGCGCAAACCACTAACTCAAGCCCGGCATGGCAGCTCGAAAGGCGGCTAAGCATTCAAGGAAGCACCGTCTGGAGCTTCAGAGCCGTTCCGCCTGACTTTTAACGTAGAGTACCGGGCGCAAACCACTAACTCAAGCCCGGCATGGCAGCTCGAAAGGCGGCTAAGCATTCAAGGAAGCACCGTCTGGAGCTTCAGAGCCGTTCCGCCTGACTTTTAACGTAGAGTACCGGGCGCAAACCACTAACTCAAGCCCGGCATGGCAGCTCGAAAGGCGGCTAAGCATTCAAGGAAGCACCGTCTGGAGCTTCAGAGCCGTTCCGCCTGACTTTTAACGTAGAGTACCGGGCGCAAACCACTAACTCAAGCCCGGCATGGCAGCTCGAAAGGCGGCTAAGCATTCAAGGAAGCGACGCCGGCCGGTCCGCGGGCCAAATAGGGTCCAGTAAAGTACCGGGCGCGGCCACTAACGCCTTGTGGCGGTCGCCTTGTGGCGGTCGGGGGGTGGCGGTCGGGGCTGGCGCTTGGGGCCGGTGGCGGTCGCCTTGTGGCGGTCGCCTTGTGGCGGTCGGGGGGTGGCGGTCGGGGCTGGCGCTTGGGGCCAGTGGCGGTCGCCTTGTGGCGGTCGCCTTGTGGCGGTCGCCTTGTGGCGGTCGCCTTGTGGCGGTCGCCTTGTGGCGGTCGCCTTGTGGCGGTCGGGGGGTGGCGGTCGGGGCTGGCGCTTGGGGCCAGTGGCGGTCGCCTTGTGGCGGTCGCCTTGTGGCGGTCGCCTTGTGGCGGTCGCCTTGTGGCGGTCGCCTTGTGGCGGTCGGGGGGTGGCGGTCGGGGCTGGCGCTTGGGGCCGGTGGCGGTCGCCTTGTGGCGGTCGCCTTGTGGCGGTCGCCTTGTGGCGGTCGCCTTGTGGCGGTCGCCTTGTGGCGGTCGGGGGGTGGCGGTCGGGGCTGGCGCTTGGGGCCGGTGGCGGTCGCCTTGTGGCGGTCGCCTTGTGGCGGTCGGGGGGGTGGCGGTCGGGGCTGGCGCTTGGGGCCAGTGGCGGTCGCCTTGTGGCGGTCGCCTTGTGGCGGTCGCCTTGTGGCGGTCGCCTTGTGGCGGTCGCCTTGTGGCGGTCGCCTTGTGGCGGTCGGGGGGTGGCGGTCGGGGCTGGCGCTTGGGGCCAGTGGCGGTCGCCTTGTGGCGGTCGCCTTGTGGCGGTCGCCTTGTGGCGGTCGCCTTGTGGCGGTCGCCTTGTGGCGGTCGGGGGGTGGCGGTCGGGGCTGGCGCTTGGGGCTGGCGTCCGCCAATAGTGGTTTAATTTCG
>NW_026872027.1:0-226705 GCF_033458585.1 Syngnathus typhle
GGGAGCGGCACAATTCAGAAAAAGTGCTCAGCTCGCCGAGAAAATGCGATTTAAGCAATAAAATTAAAAATGCTTATAAAACATAAACCAAACGTTGGAGGTGGTCATTTCTTCATGCGCAGTGATAAACTCGGCACTCTAAAGCACCCGAGAGCGTTTTTTTCCATGCCAACCTAACCAGAGTGACAGGAGCGGCACAATTCAGAAAAAGTGCTCAGCTCGCCGAGAAAATGCGATTTAAGCAATAAAATTAAAAATGCTTATAAAACATAAACCAAACGTTGGAGGTGGTCTTTTCTTCATGTGCAGTGATAAACTCGGCACTCTAAAGCACCCGAGAGCGTTTTTTTCCATGCCAACCTAAACAGAGTGACGGGAGCGGCACAATTCAGAAAAAGTGCTCAGCTCGCCGAGAAAATGCGATTTAAGCAATAAAATTAAAAATGCTTATAAAACATAAACCAAACGTTGTAGATGGTCATTTCTTATTACGCAGTAATAAACTCGGCACTCTAAAGCACCCGAGAGCGTTTTTTCCATGCCAACCTAACCAGAGTGACGGGAGCGGCACAATTCAGAAAAAAGTGCTCAGCTCGCCGAGAAAATGCGATTTAAGCAATAAAATTAAAAATGCTTATAAAACATAAACCAAACGTTGGAGGTGGTCATTTCTTCATGCGCAGTGATAAACTCGGCACTCTAAAGCACCCGAGAGCGTTTTATTCGATGCCAACCTAACCAGAGTGACGGGAGCGGCACAATTCAGAAAAAGCGCTCAGCTCGCCGAGAAAATGCGATTTAAGCAATAAAATTAAAAATGCTTATAAAACATAAACCAAACGTTGTAGATGGTCATTTCTTATTACGCAGTAATAAACTCGGCACTCTAAAGCACCCGAGAGCGTTTTTTTCCATGCCAACCTAACCAGAGTGACGGGAGCGGCACAATTCAGAAAAAGTGCTCAGCTCGCCGAGAAAATGCGATTTAGGAAATAAAATTAAAAATGCTTATAAAACATAAACCAAACGTTGGAGGTGGTCATTTCTTCATGCGCAGTGATAAACTCGGCACTCTAAAGCACCCGAGAGCGTTTTTTTCCATGCCAACCTAACCAGAGTGACGGGAGCGGCACAATTCAGAAAAAGTGCTCAGCTCGCCGAGAAAATGCGATTTAAGCAATAAAATTAAAAATGCTTATAAAACACAAACCAAACGTTGGAGGTGGCCATTTCTTCATGCGCAGTGATAAACTCGGCACTCTAAAGCACCCGAGAGCGTTTTTTTCCATGCCAACCTAACCAGAGTGACGGGAGCGGCACAATTCAGAAAAAGTGCTCAGCTAGCCGAGAAAATGCGATTTAAGCAATAAAATTAAAAATGCTTATAAAACATAAACCAAACGTTGGAGGTGGTCATTTCTTCATGCGCAGTGATAAACTCGGCACTCTAAAGCACCCGAGAGCGTTTTTTTCCATGCCAACCTAACCAGAGTGACGGGAGCGGCACAATTCAGAAAAAGTGCTCAGCTCGCCGAGAAAATGCGATTTAAGCAATAAAATTAAAAATGCTTATAAAACATAAACCAAACGTTGTAGATGGTCATTTCTTATTACGCAGTAATAAACTCGGCACTCTAAAGCACCCGAGAGCGTTTTTTTCGATGCCAACCTAACCAGAGTGACGGGAGCGGCACAATTCAGAAAAAGCGTTCAGCTCGCCGAGAAAATGCGATTTAAGCAATAAAATTAAAAATGCTTATAAAACATAAACCAAACGTTGGAGGTGGTCATTTCTTCATGCACAGTGATAAACTCGGCACTCTAAAGCACCCGAGAGCGTTTTTTTCGATGCCAACCTAACCAGAGTGACGGGAGCGGCACAATTCAGAAAAAGTGCTCAGCTCGCCGAGAAAATGCGATTTAAGCAGTAAAATTAAAAATGCTTATAAAACATAAACCAAACGTTGGAGTTGGTCATTTCTTCATGCGCAGTGATAAACTCGGCACTCTAAAGCACCCGAGAGCGTTTTTTTCGATGCCAACCTAACCAGAGTGACGGGAGCGGCACAATTCAGAAAAAGTGCTCAGCTCGCCGAGAAAATGCGATTTAAGCAATAAAATTAAAAATGCTTATAAAACATAAACCAAACGTTGGAGGTGGTCATTTCTTCATGCGCAGTGATAAACTCGGCACTCTAAAGCACCCGAGAGCGTTTTTTTCGATGCCAACCTAACCAGAGTGACGGGAGCGGCACAATTCAGAAAAAGCGCTCAGCTCGCCGAGAAAATGCGATTTAAGCAATAAAATTAAAAATGCTTATAAAACATAAACCAAACGTTGGAGGTGGTCATTTCTTCATGCGCAGTGATAAACTCGGCACTCTAAAGCACCCGAGAGCGTTTTTTGTCGATGCCAAGCTAACCAGAGTGACGGGAGCGGCACAATTCAGAAAAAGCGCTCAGCTCGCCGAGAAAATGCGATTTAAGCAATAAAATTAAAAATGCTTATAAAACATAAACCAAACGTTGGAGGTGGTCATTTCTTCATGCGCAGTGATAAACTCGGCACTCTAAAGCACCCGAGAGCGTTTTTTTCGATGCCAACCTAACCAGAGTGACGGGAGCGGCACAATTCAGAAAAAGTGCTCAGCTCGCCGAGAAAATGCGATTTAAGCAATAAAATTAAAAATGCTTATAAAACATAAACCAAACGTTGGAGGTGGTCATTTCTTCATGCGCAGTGATAAACTCGGCACTCTAAAGCACCCGAGAGCGTTTTTTTCGATGCCAACCTAACCAGAGTGACGGGAGCGGCACAATTCAGAAAAAGTGCTCAGCTCGCCGAGAAAATGCGATTTAAGCAATAAAATTATAAATGCTTATAAAACATAAACCAAACGTTGTAGATGGTCATTTCTTATTACGCAGTAATAAACTCGGCACTCTAAAGCACCCGAGAGCGTTTTTTTCGATGCCAACCTAACCAGAGTGACGGGAGCGGGACAATTCAGAAAAAGCGCTCAGCTCGCCGAGAAAATGCGATTTAAGCAATAAAATTAAAAATGCTTATAAAACATAAACCAAACGTTGGAGGTGGTCATTTCTTCATGCACAGTGATAAACTCGGCACTCTAAAGCACCCGAGAGCGTTTTTTTCGATGCCAACCTAACCAGAGTGACGGGAGCGGCACAATTCAGAAAAAGTGCTCAGCTCGCCGAGAAAATGCGATTTAAGCAATAAAATTAAAAATGCTTACAAAACATAAACCAAACGTTGTAAATGGTCATTTCTTATTACGCAGTAATAAACTCGGCACTCTAAAGCACCCGAGAGCGTTTTTTTCGATGCCAACCTAACCAGAGTGACGGGAGCGGCACAATACAGAAAAAGCGCTCAGCTCGCCGAGAAAATGCGATTTAAGCAATAAAATTAAAAATGCTTATAAAACATAAACCAAACGTTGGAGGTGGTCATTTCTTCATGCGCAGTGATAAACTCGGCACTCTAAAGCACCCGAGAGCGTTTTTTTCGATGCCAACCTAACCAGAGTGACGGGAGCGGCACAATTCAGAAAAAGTGCTCAGCTCGCCGAGAAAATGCGATTTAAGCAATAAAATTAAAAATGCTTATAAAACATAAACCAAACGTTGTAGATGGTCATTTCTTATTACGCAGTGATAAACTCGGCACTCTAAAGCACCCGAGAGCGTTTTTTTCGATGCCAACCTAACCAGAGTGACGGGAGCGGCACAATTCAGAAAAAGCGCTCAGCTCGCCGAGAAAATGCGATTTAAGCAATAAAATTAAAAATGCTTATAAAACATAAACCAAACGTTGGAGGTGGTCATTTCTTCATGCGCAGTGATAAACTCGGCACTCTAAAGCACCCGAGAGCGTTTTTTTCCATGCCAACCTAAACAGAGTGACGGGAGCGGCACAATTCAGAAAAAGTGCTCAGCTCGCCGAGAAAATGCGATTTAAGCAATAAAATTAAAAATGCTTATAAAACATAAACCAAACGTTGTAGATGGTCATTTCTTATTACGCAGTAATAAACTCGGCACTCTAAAGCACCCGAGAGCGATTTTTTCCATGCCAACCTAACCAGAGTGACGGGAGCGGCACAATTCAGAAAAAGTGCTCAGCTCGCCGAGAAAATGCGATTTAAGCAATAAAATTAAAAATGCTTATAAAACATAAACCAAACGTTGGAGGTGGTCATTTCTTCATGCGCAGTGATAAACTCGGCACTCTAAAGCACCCGAGAGCGTTTTTTTCGATGCCAACCTAACCAGAGTGACGGGAGCGGCACAATTCAGAAAAAGTGCTCAGCTCGCCGAGAAAATGCGATTTAAGCAATAAAATTAAAAATGCTTATAAAACATAAACCAAACGTTGGAGGTGGCCATTTCTTCATGCGCAGTGATAAACTCGGCACTCTAAAGCACCCGAGAGCGTTTTTTTCCATGCCAACCTAACCAGAGTGACGGGAGCGGCACAATTCAGAAAAAGTGCTCAGCTCGCCGAGAAAATGCGATTTAAGCAATAAAATTAAAAATGCTTATAAAACATAAACCAAACGTTGGAGGTGGTCATTTCTTCATGCGCAGTGATAAACTCGGCACTCTAAAGCACCCGAGAGCGTTTTTTTCCATGCCAACCTAACCAGAGTGACGGGAGCGGCACAATTCAGAAAAAGTGCTCAGCTCGCCGAGAAAATGCGATTTAAGCAATAAAATTAAAAATGCTTATAAAACATAAACCAAACGTTGGAGGTGGCCATTTCTTCATGCGCAGTGATAAACTCGGCACTCTAAAGCACCCGAGAGCGTTTTTTTCGATGCCAACCTAACCAGAGTGACGGGAGCGGCACAATTCAGAAAAAGTGCTCAGCTCGCCAAGAAAATGCGATTTAAGCAATAAAATTAAAAAGGCTTATAAAACATAAACCAAACGTTGGAGGTGGCCATTTCTTCATGCGCAGTGATAAACTCGGCACTCTAAAGCACCCGAGAGCGTTTTTTTCCATGCCTAACCAGAGTGACGGGAGCGGCACAATTCAGAAAAAGTGCTCAGCTCGCCGAGAAAATGCGATTTAAGCAATAAAATTAAAAATGCTTATAAAACATAAACCAAACGTTGGAGGTGGTCATTTCTTCATGCGCAGTGATAAACTCGGCACTCTAAAGCACCCGAGAGCGTTTTTTTCCATGCCAACCTAACCAGAGTGACAGGAGCGGCACAATTCAGAAAAAGTGCTCAGCTCGCCGAGAAAATGCGATTTAAGCAATAAAATTAAAAATGCTTATAAAACATAAACCAAACGTTGGAGGTGGTCTTTTCTTCATGCGCAGTGATAAACTCGGCACTCTAAAGCACCCGAGAGCGTTTTTTTCCATGCCAACCTAAACAGAGTGACGGGAGCGGCACAATTCAGAAAAAGTGCTCAGCTCGCCGAGAAAATGCGATTTAAGCAATAAAATTAAAAATGCTTATAAAACATAAACCAAACGTTGTAGATGGTCATTTCTTATTACGCAGTAATAAACTCGGCACTCTAAAGCACCCGAGAGCGTTTTTTTCCATGCCAACCTAACCAGAGTGACGGGAGCGGCACAATTCAGAAAAAGTGCTCAGCTCGCCGAGAAAATGCGATTTAAGCAATAAAATTAAAAATGCTTATAAAACATAAACCAAACGTTGGAGGTGGTCATTTCTTCATGCACAGTGATAAACTCGGCACTCTAAAGCACCCGAGAGCGTTTTTTTCCATGCCAACCTAACCAGAGTGACGGGAGCGGCACAATTCAGAAAAAGTGCTCAGCTCGCCGAGAAAATGCGATTTAAGCAATAAAATTAAAAATGCTTATAAAACATAAACCAAACGTTGGAGGTGGTCATTTCTTCATGCGCAGTGATAAACTCGGCACTCTAAAGCACCCGAGAGCGTTTTTTTCCATGCCAACCTAACCAGAGTGACAGGAGCGGCACAATTCAGAAAAAGTGCTCAGCTCGCCGAGAAAATGCGATTTAAGCAATAAAATTAAAAATGCTTATAAAACATAAACCAAACGTTGGAGGTGGTCTTTTCTTCATGCGCAGTGATAAACTCGGCACTCTAAAGCACCCGAGAGCGTTTTTTTCCATGCCAACCTAAACAGAGTGACGGGAGCGGCACAATTCAGAAAAAGTGCTCAGCTCGCCGAGAAAATGCGATTTAAGCAATAAAATTAAAAATGCTTATAAAACATAAACCAAACGTTGTAGATGGTCATTTCTTATTACGCAGTAATAAACTCGGCACTCTAAAGCACCCGAGAGCGTTTTTTTCCATGCCAACCTAACCAGAGTGACGGGAGCGGCACAATTCAGAAAAAGTGCTCAGCTCGCCGAGAAAATGCGATTTAAGCAATAAAATTAAAAATGCTTATAAAACATAAACCAAACGTTGGAGGTGGTCATTTCTTCATGCACAGTGATAAACTCGGCACTCTAAAGCACCCGAGAGCGTTTTTTTCCATGCCAACCTAACCAGAGTGACGGGAGCGGCACAATTCAGAAAAAGTGCTCAGCTCGCCGAGAAAATGCGATTTAAGCAATAAAATTAAAAATGCTTATAAAACATAAACCAAACGTTGGAGGTGGTCATTTCTTCATGCGCAGTGATAAACTCGGCACTCTAAAGCACCCGAGAGCGTTTTTTTCGATGCCAACCTAACCAGAGTGACGGGAGCGGCACAATTCAGAAAAAGTGCTCAGCTCGCCGAGAAAATGCGATTTAAGCAATAAAATTAAAAATGCTTATAAAACATAAACCAAACGTTGGAGGTGGTCATTTCTTCATGCGCAGTGATAAACTCGGCACTCTAAAGCACCCGAGAGCGTTTTTTTCCATGCCAACCTAACCAGAGTGACGAGCGGCACAATTCAGAAAAAGTGCTCAGCTCGCCGAGAAAATGCGATTTAAGCAATAAAATTAAAAATGCTTATAAAACATAAACCAAACGTTGGAGGTGGTCATTTCTTCATGCGCAGTGATAAACTCGGCACTCTAAAGCACCCGAGAGTGTTTTTTTCGATGCCAACCTAACCAGAGTGACGGGAGCGGCACAATTCAGAAAAAGTGCTCAGCTCGCCGAGAAAATGCGATTTAAGCAATAAAATTAAAAATGCTTATAAAACATAAACCAAACGTTGTAGATGGTCATTTCTTATTACGCAGTAATAAACTCGGCACTCTAAAGCACCCGAGAGCGTTTTTTTCCATGCCAACCTAACCAGAGTGACGGGAGCGGCACAATTCAGAAAAAGTGCTCAGCTCGCCGAGAAAATGCGATTTAAGCAATACAATTAAAAATGCTTATAAAACATAAACCAAACGTTGGAGGTGGTCATTTCTTCATGTGCAGTGATAAACTCGGCACTCTAAAGCACCCGAGAGCGTTTTTTTCCATGCCAACCTAACCAGAGTGACGGGAGCGGCACAATTCAGAAAAAGTGCTCAGCTCGCCGAGAAAATGCGATTTAAGCAATAAAATTAAAAATGCTTATAAAACATAAACCAAACGTTGGAGGTGGTCATTTCTTCATGCACAGTGATAAACTCGGCACTCTAAAGCACCCGAGAGCGTTTTTTTCGATGCCAACCTAACCAGAGTGACGGGAGCGGCACAATTCAGAAAAAGTGCTCAGCTCGCCGAGAAAATGCGATTTAAGCAATAAAATTAAAAATGCTTATAAAACATAAACCAAACGTTGGAGGTGGTCATTTCTTCATGCGCAGTGATAAACTCGGCACTCTAAAGCACCCGAGAGCGTTTTTTTCGATGCCAACCTAACCAGAGTGACGGGAGCGGCACAATTCAGAAAAAGTGCTCAGCTCGCCGAGAAAATGCGATTTAAGCAATAAAATTAAAAATGCTTATAAAACATAAACCAAACGTTGGAGGTGGTCATTTCTTCATGCGCAGTGATAAACTCGGCACTCTAAAGCACCCGAGAGCGTTTTATTCGATGCCAACCTAACCAGAGTGACGGGAGCGGCACAATTCAGAAAAAGTGCTCAGCTCGCCGAGAAAATGCGATTTAAGCAATAAAATTAAAAATGCTTATAAAACATAAACCAAACGTTGGAGGTGGTCATTTCTTCATGCGCAGTGATAAACTCGGCACTCTAAAGCACCCGAGAGCGTTTTTTTCGATGCCAACCTAACCAGAGTGACGGGAGCGGCACAATTCAGAAAAAGCGCTCAGCTCGCCGAGAAAATGCGATTTAAGCAATAAAATTAAAAATGCTTATAAAACATAAACCAAACGTTGGAGGTGGTCATTTCTTCATGCGCAGTGATAAACTCGGCACTCTAAAGCACCCGAGAGCGTTTTTTTCGATGCCAACCTAACCAGAGTGACGGGAGCGGCACAATTCAGAAAAAGCGCTCAACTCGCCGAGAAAATGCAATTTAAGCAATAAAATTAAAAATGCTTATAAAACATAAACCAAACGTTGGAGGTGGTCATTTCTTCATGCGCAGTGATAAACTCGGCACTCTAAAGCACCCGAGAGCGTTTTTTTCGATGCCAACCTAACCAGAGTGACGGGAGCGGCACAATTCAGAAAAAGTGCTCAGCTCGCCGAGAAAATGCGATTTAAGCAATAAAATTAAAAATGCTTATAAAACATAAACCAAACGTTGGAGGTGGTCATTTCTTCATGCGCAGTGATAAACTCGGCACTCTAAAGCACCCGAGAGCGTTTTTTTCGATGCCAACCTAACCAGAGTGACGGGAGCGGCACAATTCAGAAAAAGCGCTCAGCTCGCCGAGAAAATGCGATTTAAGCAATAAAATTAAAAATGCTTATAAAACATAAACCAAACGTTGGAGGTGGTCATTTCTTCATGCACAGTGATAAACTCGGCACTCTAAAGCACCCGAGAGCGTTTTTTTCGATGCCAACCTAACCAGAGTGACGGGAGCGGCACAATTCAGAAAAAGTGCTCAGCTCGCCGAGAAAATGCGATTTAAGCAATAAAATTAAAAATGCTTATAAAACATAAACCAAACGTTGGAGGTGGTCATTTCTTCATGCGCAGTGATAAACTCGGCACTCTAAAGCACCCGAGAGCGTTTTTTTCGATGCCAACCTAACCAGAGTGACGCGAGCGGCACAATTCAGAAAAAGCGCTCAGCTCGCCGAGAAAATGCGATTTAAGCAATAAAATTAAAAATGCTTATAAAACATAAACCAAACGTTGGAGGTGGTAATTTCTTCATGCGCAGTGATAAACTCGGCACTCTAAAGCACCCGAGAGCGTTTTTTTCGATGCCAACCTAACCAGAGTGACGGGAGCGGCACAATTCAGAAAAAGTGCTCAGCTCGCCGAGAAAATGCGATTTAAGCAATAAAATTAAAAATGCTTATAAAACATAAACCAAACGTTGGAGTTGGTCATTTCTTCATGCGCAGTGATAAACTCGGCACTCTAAAGCACCCGAGAGCGTTTTTTTCGATGCCAACCTAACCAGAGTGAAGGGAGCGGCACAATTCAGAAAAAGTGCTCAGCTCGCCGAGAAAATGCGATTTAAGCAATAAAATTAAAAATGCTTATAAAACATAAACCAAACGTTGGAGGTGGTCATTTCTTCATGCGCAGTGATAAACTCGGCACTCTAAAGCACCCAAGAGCGTTTTTTTCGATGCCAACCTAACCAGAGTGACGGGAGCGGCACAATTCAGAAAAAGCGCTCAGCTCGCCGAGAAAATGCGATTTAAGCAATAAAATTAAAAATGCTTATAAAACATAAACCAAACGTTGGAGGTGGTCATTTCTTCATGCACAGTGATAAACTCGGCACTCTAAAGCACCCGAGAGCGTTTTTTTCGATGCCAACCTAACCAGAGTGACGGGAGCGGCACAATTCAGAAAAAGTGCTCAGCTCGCCGAGAAAATGCGATTTAAGCAATAAAATTAAAAATGCTTATAAAACATAAACCAAACGTTGTAGATGGTCATTTCTTATTACGCAGTAATAAACTCGGCACTCTAAAGCACCCGAGAGCGTTTTTTTCGATGCCAACCTAACCAGAGTGACGGGAGCGGCACAATTCAGAAAAAGCGCTCAGCTCGCCGAGAAAATGCGATTTAAGCAATAAAATTAAAAATGCTTATAAAACATAAACCAAACGTTGTAAATTGTCATTTCTTATTACGCAGTAATAAACTCGGCACTCTAAAGCACCCGAGAGCGTTTTTTTCGATGCCAACCTAACCAGAGTGACGGGAGCGGCACAATTCAGAAAAAGCGCTCAGCTCGCCGAGAAAATGCGATTTAAGCAATAAAATTAAAAATGCTTATAAAACATAAACCAAACGTTGGAGGTGGTCATTTCTTCATGCACAGTGATAAACTCGGCACTCTAAAGCACCCGAGAGCGTTTTTTTTTCATGCCAACCTAACCAGAGTGACGGGAGCGGCACAATTCAGAAAAAGTGCTCAGCTCGCCGAGAAAATGCGATTTAAGCAATAAAATTAAAAATGCTTATAAAACATAAACCAAATATTGGAGGTGGTCATTTCTTCATGCGCAGTGATAAACTCGGCACTTTAAAGCACCCGAGAGCCTTTTTTTCGATGCCAACCTAACCAGAGTGACGGGAGCGGCACAATTCAGAAAAAGTGCTCAGCTCGCCGAGAAAATGCGATTTAAGCAATAAAATTAAAAATGCTTATAAAACATAAACCAAACGTTGGAGGTGGTCATTTCTTCATGCGCAGTGATAAACTCGGCACTCTAAAGCACCCGAGAGCGTTTTTTTCCATGCCAACCTAACCAGAGTGACGGGAGCGGCACAATTCAGAAAAAGTGCTCAGCTCGCCGAGAAAATGCGATTTAAGCAATAAAATTAAAAATGCTTATAAAACATAAACCAAACGTTGGAGGTGGCCATTTCTTCATGCGCAGTGATAAACTCGGCACTCTAAAGCACCCGAGAGCGTTTTTTTCCATGCCAACCTAACCAGAGTGACGGGAGCGGCACAATTCAGAAAAAGTGCTCAGCTCGCCGAGAAAATGCGATTCAAGCAATAAAATTAAAAATGCTTATAAAACATAAACCAAACGTTGGAGGTGGCCATTTCTTCATGCGCAGTGATAAACTCGGCACTCTAAAGCACCCGAGAGCGTTTTTTTCCATGCCAACCTAACCAGAGTGACGGGAGCGGCACAATTCAGAAAAAGTGCTCAGCTCGCCGAGAAAATGCGATTTAAGCAATAAAATTAAAAATGCTTATAAAACATAAACCAAACGTTGGAGGTGGTCATTTCTTCATGCGCAGTGATAAACTCGGCACTCTAAAGCACCCGAGAGCGTTTTTTTCGATGCCAACCTAACCAGAGTGACGGGAGCGGCACAATTCAGAAAAAGCGCTCAGCTCGCCGAGAAAATGCGATTTAAGCAATAAAATTAAAAATGCTTATAAAACATAAACCAAACGTTGGAGGTGGTCATTTCTTCATGCACAGTGATAAACTCGGCACTCTAAAGCACCCGAGAGCGTTTTTTTCGATGCCAACCTAACCAGAGTGACGGGAGCGGCACAATTCAGAAAAAGTGCTCAGCTCGCCGAGAAAATGCGATTTAAGCAATAAAATTAAAAATGCTTATAAAACATAAACCAAACGTTGGAGGTGGTCATTTCTTCATGCGCAGTGATAAACTCGGCACTCTAAAGCACCCGAGAGCGTTTTTTTCGATGCCAACCTAACCAGAGTGACGCGAGCGGCACAATTCAGAAAAAGCGCTCAGCTCGCCGAGAAAATGCGATTTAAGCAATAAAATTAAAAATGCTTATAAAACATAAACCAAACGTTGGAGGTGGTAATTTCTTCATGCGCAGTGATAAACTCGGCACTCTAAAGCACCCGAGAGCGTTTTTTTCGATGCCAACCTAACCAGAGTGACGGGAGCGGCACAATTCAGAAAAAGTGCTCAGCTCGCCGAGAAAATGCGATTTAAGCAATAAAATTAAAAATGCTTATAAAACATAAACCAAACGTTGGAGTTGGTCATTTCTTCATGCGCAGTGATAAACTCGGCACTCTAAAGCACCCGAGAGCGTTTTTTTCGATGCCAACCTAACCAGAGTGAAGGGAGCGGCACAATTCAGAAAAAGTGCTCAGCTCGCCGAGAAAATGCGATTTAAGCAATAAAATTAAAAATGCTTATAAAACATAAACCAAACGTTGGAGGTGGTCATTTCTTCATGCGCAGTGATAAACTCGGCACTCTAAAGCACCCAAGAGCGTTTTTTTCGATGCCAACCTAACCAGAGTGACGGGAGCGGCACAATTCAGAAAAAGCGCTCAGCTCGCCGAGAAAATGCGATTTAAGCAATAAAATTAAAAATGCTTATAAAACATAAACCAAACGTTGGAGGTGGTCATTTCTTCATGCACAGTGATAAACTCGGCACTCTAAAGCACCCGAGAGCGTTTTTTTCGATGCCAACCTAACCAGAGTGACGGGAGCGGCACAATTCAGAAAAAGTGCTCAGCTCGCCGAGAAAATGCGATTTAAGCAATAAAATTAAAAATGCTTATAAAACATAAACCAAACGTTGTAGATGGTCATTTCTTATTACGCAGTAATAAACTCGGCACTCTAAAGCACCCGAGAGCGTTTTTTTCGATGCCAACCTAACCAGAGTGACGGGAGCGGCACAATTCAGAAAAAGCGCTCAGCTCGCCGAGAAAATGCGATTTAAGCAATAAAATTAAAAATGCTTATAAAACATAAACCAAACGTTGGAGGTGGTCATTTCTTCATGCACAGTGATAAACTCGGCACTCTAAAGCACCCGAGAGCGTTTTTTTCGATGCCAACCTAACCAGAGTGACGGGAGCGGCACAATTCAGAAAAAGTGCTCAGCTCGCCGAGAAAATGCGATTTAAGCAATAAAATTAAAAATGCTTATAAAACATAAACCAAACGTTGTAAATTGTCATTTCTTATTACGCAGTAATAAACTCGGCACTCTAAAGCACCCGAGAGCGTTTTTTTCGATGCCAACCTAACCAGAGTGACGGGAGCGGCACAATTCAGAAAAAGCGCTCAGCTCGCCGAGAAAATGCGATTTAAGCAATAAAATTAAAAATGCTTATAAAACATAAACCAAACGTTGGAGGTGGTCATTTCTTCATGCACAGTGATAAACTCGGCACTCTAAAGCACCCGAGAGCGTTTTTTTTCATGCCAACCTAACCAGAGTGACGGGAGCGGCACAATTCAGAAAAAGTGCTCAGCTCGCCGAGAAAATGCGATTTAAGCAATAAAATTAAAAATGCTTATAAAACATAAACCAAATATTGGAGGTGGTCATTTCTTCACGCGCAGTGATAAACTCGGCACTTTAAAGCACCCGAGAGCGTTTTTTTCGATGCCAACCTAACCAGAGTGACGGGAGCGGCACAATTCAGAAAAAGTGCTCAGCTCGCCGAGAAAATGCGATTTAAGCAATAAAATTAAAAATGCTTATAAAACATAAACCAAACGTTGGAGGTGGTCATTTCTTCATGCGCAGTGATAAACTCGGCACTCTAAAGCACCCGAGAGCGTTTTTTTCCATGCCAACCTAACCAGAGTGACGGGAGCGGCACAATTCAGAAAAAGTGCTCAGCTCGCCGAGAAAATGCGATTTAAGCAATAAAATTAAAAATGCTTATAAAACATAAACCAAACGTTGGAGGTGGCCATTTCTTCATGCGCAGTGACAAACTCGGCACTCTAAAGCACCCGAGAGCGTTTTTTTCCATGCCAACCTAACCAGAGTGACGGGAGCGGCACAATTCAGAAAAAGTGCTCAGCTCGCCGAGAAAATGCGATTCAAGCAATAAAATTAAAAATGCTTAAAAAACATAAACCAAACGTTGGAGGTGGCCATTTCTTCATGCGCAGTGATAAACTCGGCACTCTAAAGCACCCGAGAGCGTTTTTTTCCATGCCAACCTAACCAGAGTGACGGGAGCGGCACAATTCAGAAAAAGTGCTCAGCTCGCCGAGAAAATGCGATTTAAGCAATAAAATTAAAAATGCTTATAAAACATAAACCAAACGTTGGAGGTGGTCATTTCTTCATGCACAGTGATAAACTCGGCACTCTAAAGCACCCGAGAGCGTTTTTTTCCATGCCAACCTAACCAGAGTGACAGGAGCGGCACAATTCAGAAAAAGTGCTCAGCTCGCCGAGAAAATGCGATTTAAGCAATAAAATTAAAAATGCTTATAAAACATAAACCAAACGTTGGAGGTGGTCTTTTCTTCATGCGCAGTGATAAACTCGGCACTCTAAAGCACCCGAGAGTGTTTTTTTCCATGCCAACCTAAACAGAGTGACGGGAGCGGCACAATTCAGAAAAAGTGCTCAGCTCGCCGAGAAAATGCGATTTAAGCAATAAAATTAAAAATGCTTATAAAACATAAACCAAACGTTGTAGATGGTCATTTCTTATTACGCAGTAATAAACTCGGCACTCTAAAGCACCCGAGAGCGTTTTTTTCCATGCCAACCTAATCAGAGTGACGGGAGCGGCACAATTCAGAAAAAGTGCTCAGCTCGCCGAGAAAATGCGATTTAAGCAATAAAATTAAAAATGCTTATAAAACATAAACCAAACGTTGGAGGTGGTCATTTCTTCATGCGCAGTGATAAACTCGGCACTCTAAAGCACCCGAGAGCGTTTTTTTCCATGCCAACCTAACCAGAGTGACGGGAGCGGCACAATTCAGAAAAAGTGCTCAGCTCGCCGAGAAAATGCGATTTAAGCAATAAAATTAAAAATGCTTATAAAACATAAACCAAACGTTGGAGGTGGTCATTTCTTCATGCGCAGTGATAAACTCGGCACTCTAAAGCACCCGAGAGCGTTTTTTTCCATGCCAACCTAACCAGAGTGACGGGAGCGGCACAATTCAGAAAAAGTGCTCAGCTCGCCGAGAAAATGCGATTTAAGCAATAAAATTAAAAATGCTTATAAAACATAAACCAAACGTTGGAGGTGGCCATTTCTTCATGCGCAGTGATAAACTCGGCACTCTAAAGCACCCGAGAGCGTTTTTTTCCATGCCAACCTAACCAGAGTGACGGGAGCGGCACAATTCAGAAAAAGTGCTCAGCTCGCCGAGAAAATGCGATTCAAGCAATAAAATTAAAAATGCTTATAAAACATAAACCAAACGTTGGAGGTGGCCATTTCTTCATGCGCAGTGATAAACTCGGCACTCTAAAGCACCCGAGAGCGTTTTTTTCCATGCCAACCTAACCAGAGTGACGGGAGCGGCACAATTCAGAAAAAGTGCTCAGCTCGCCGAGAAAATGCGATTTAAGCAATAAAATTAAAAATGCTTATAAAACATAAACCAAACGTTGGAGGTGGTCATTTCTTCATGCACAGTGATAAACTCGGCACTCTAAAGCACCCGAGAGCGTTTTTTTCCATGCCAACCTAACCAGAGTGACAGGAGCGGCACAATTCAGAAAAAGTGCTCAGCTCGCCGAGAAAATGCGATTTAAGCAATAAAATTAAAAATGCTTATAAAACATAAACCAAACGTTGGAGGTGGTCTTTTCTTCATGCGCAGTGATAAACTCGGCACTCTAAAGCACCCGAGAGTGTTTTTTTCCATGCCAACCTAAACAGAGTGACGGGAGCGGCACAATTCAGAAAAAGTGCTCAGCTCGCCGAGAAAATGCGATTTAAGCAATAAAATTAAAAATGCTTATAAAACATAAACCAAACGTTGTAGATGGTCATTTCTTATTACGCAGTAATAAACTCGGCACTCTAAAGCACCCGAGAGCGTTTTTTTCCATGCCAACCTAACCAGAGTGACGGGAGCGGCACAATTCAGAAAAAGTGCTCAGCTCGCCGAGAAAATGCGATTTAAGCAATAAAATTAAAAATGCTTATAAAACATAAACCAAACGTTGGAGGTGGTCATTTCTTCATGCGCAGTGATAAACTCGGCACTCTAAAGCACCCGAGAGCGTTTTTTTCCATGCCAACCTAACCAGAGTGACGGGAGCGGCACAATTCAGAAAAAGTGCTCAGCTCGCCGAGAAAATGCGATTTAAGCAATAAAATTAAAAATGCTCATAAAACATAAACCAAACGTTGGAGGTGGTCATTTCTTCATGCGCAGTGATAAACTCGGCACTCTAAAGCACCCGAGAGCGTTTTTTTCCATGCCAACCTAACCAGAGTGACAGGAGCGGCACAATTCAGAAAAAGTGCTCAGCTCGCCGAGAAAATGCGATTTAAGCACTAAAATTAAAAATGCTTATAAAACATAAACCAAACGTTGGAGGTGGTCTTTTCTTCATGCGCAGTGATAAACTCGGCACTCTAAAGCACCCGAGAGCGTTTTTTTCCATGCCAACCTAAACAGAGTGACGGGAGCGGCACAATTCAGAAAAAGTGCTCAGCTCGCCGAGAAAATGCGATTTAAGCAATAAAATTAAAAATGCTTATAAAACATAAACCAAACGTTGTAGATGGTCATTTCTTATTACGCAGTAATAAACTCGGCACTCTAAAGCACCCGAGAGCGTTTTTTTCCATGCCAACCTAACCAGAGTGACGGGAGCGGCACAATTCAGAAAAAGTGCTCAGCTCGCCGAGAAAATGCGATTTAAGCAATAAAATTAAAAATGCTTATAAAACATAAACCAAACGTTGGAGGTGGCCATTTCTTCATGCGCAGTGATAAACTCGGCACTCTAAAGCACCCGAGAGCGTTTTTTTCCATGCCAACCTAACCAGAGTGACGGGAGCGGCACAATTCAGAAAAAGTGCTCAGCTCGCCGAGAAAATGCGATTTAAGCAATAAAATTAAAAATGCTTATAAAACATAAACCAAACGTTGGAGGTGGTCATTTCTTCATGCGCAGTGATAAACTCGGCACTCTAAAGCACCCGAGAGCGTTTTTTTCCATGCCAACCTAACCAGAGTGACGGGAGCGGCACAATTCAGAAAAAGTGCTCAGCTCGCCGAGAAAATGCGATTTAAGCAATAAAATTAAAAATGCTTATAAAACATAAACCAAACGTTGGAGGTGGCCATTTCTTCATGCGCAGTGATAAACTCGGCACTCTAAAGCACCCGAGAGCGTTTTTTTCCATGCCAACCTAACCAGAGTGACGGGAGCGGCACAATTCAGAAAAAGTGCTCAGCTAGCCGAGAAAATGCGATTTAAGCAATAAAATTAAAAATGCTTATAAAACATAAACCAAACGTTGGAGGTGGTCATTTCTTCATGCGCAGTGATAAACTCGGCACTCTAAAGCACCCGAGAGGGTTTTTTTCCATGCCAACCTAACCAGAGTGACGGGAGCGGCACAATTCAGAAAAAGTGCTCAGCTCGCCGAGAAAATGCGATTTAAGCAATAAAATTAAAAATGCTTATAAAACATAAACCAAACGTTGTAGATGGTCATTTCTTATTACGCAGTAATAAACTCGGCACTCTAAAGCACCCGAGAGCGTTTTTTTCGATGCCAACCTAACCAGAGTGACGGGAGCGGCACAATTCAGAAAAAGCGTTCAGCTCGCCGAGAAAATGCGATTTAAGCAATAAAATTAAAAATGCTTATAAAACATAAACCAAACGTTGGAGGTGGTCATTTCTTCATGCACAGTGATAAACTCGGCACTCTAAAGCACCCGAGAGCGTTTTTTTCGATGCCAACCTAACCAGAGTGACGGGAGCGGCACAATTCAGAAAAAGTGCTCAGCTCGCCGAGAAAATGCGATTTAAGCAATAAAATTAAAAATGCTTATAAAACATAAACCAAACGTTGGAGTTGGTCATTTCTTCATGCGCAGTGATAAACTCGGCACTCTAAAGCACCCGAGAGCGTTTTTTTCGATGCCAACCTAACCAGAGTGACGGGAGCGGCACAATTCAGAAAAAGTGCTCACCTCGCCGAGAAAATGCGATTTAAGCAATAAAATTAAAAATGCTTATAAAACATAAACCAAACGTTGGAGGTGGTCATTTCTTCATGCGCAGTGATAAACTCGGCACTCTAAAGCACCCGAGAGCGTTTTTTTCGATGCCAACCTAACCAGAGTGACGGGAGCGGCACAATTCAGAAAAAGCGCTCAGCTCGCCGAGAAAATGCGATTTAAGCAATAAAATTAAAAATGCTTATAAAACATAAACCAAACGTTGGAGGTGGTCATTTCTTCATGCGCAGTGATAAACTCGGCACTCTAAAGCACCCGAGAGCGTTTTTTGTCGATGCCAAGCTAACCAGAGTGACGGGAGCGGCACAATTCAGAAAAAGCGCTCAGCTCGCCGAGAAAATGCGATTTAAGCAATAAAATTAAAAATGCTTATAAAACATAAACCAAACGTTGGAGGTGGTCATTTCTTCATGCGCAGTGATAAACTCGGCACTCTAAAGCACCCGAGAGCGTTTTTTTCGATGCCAACCTAACCAGAGTGACGGGAGCGGCACAATTCAGAAAAAGTGCTCAGCTCGCCGAGAAAATGCGATTTAAGCAATAAAAAATTATAAATGCTTATAAAACATAAACCAAACGTTTAGATGGTCATTTCTTATTACGCAGTAATAAACTCGGCACTCTAAAGCACCCGGGAGCGTTTTTTCGATGCCAACCTAACCAGAGTGACGGGGAGCGGCACAATTCAGAAAAAGCGCTCAGCTCGCCGAGAAAATGCGATTTAAGCAATAAATTAAAAATGCTTATAAAACATAAACCAACACGTTGGAGGTTGGTCATTTCTTCATGCACAGTGATAAACTCGGCACTCTAAAGCACCGAGAGCGTTTTTTTCGATGCCAACCTAACCAGAGTGACGGGAGCGGCACAATTCAGAAAAAAGTGCTCAAGCTCGCCGAGAACTGCGATTTAAGCAATAAAATTAAAAATGCTTACAAAACATAAACCAAACGTTGTAAATGGTCATTTCTTATTACGCAGTAATAAACTCGGCACTCTAAAGCACCCGAGAGCGTTTTTTTCGATGCCAACCTAACCAGAGTGACGGGAGCGGCACAATACAGAAAAAGCGCTCAGCTCGCCAGAGAAAATGCGATTAAGCAATAAATTAAAATGCTTATAAAACATAAACCAAACGTTGGAGGTGGTCTTTTCTTCATGCGCAGTGATAAACTCGGCACTCTAAAGCACCCGAGAGCGTTTTTTTCCATGCCAACCTAAACAGAGGACGGGAGCGGCACAATTCAGAAAAAGTGCTCAGCTCGCCGAGAAAATGCGATTTAAGCAATAAAATTAAAAAATGCTTATAAACATAACCAAACGTTGTAGATCGGTCATTTCTTATTACGCAGTAATAAACTCGGCACTCTAAAGCACCCCGAGAGCGTTTTTTTCGATGCCAACCTAACCAGAGTGACGGGAGCGGCACAATTCAGAAAAAGTGCTCAGCTCGCCGAGAAAATGCGATTTAAGCAATAAAATTAAAAATGCTTATAAAACATAAACCAAACGTTGGAGGTGGTCATTTCTTCATGCGCAGTGATAAACTCGGCACTCTAAAGCACCCGAGAGCGTTTTTTTCGATGCCAACCTAACCAGAGTGACGGGAGCGGCACAATTCAGAAAAAGTGCTCAGCTCGCCGAGAAAATGCGATTTAAGCAATAAAATTAAAAATGCTTATAAAACATAAACCAAACGTTGGAGGTGGTCATTTCTTCATGCACAGTGATAAACTCGGCACTCTAAAGCACCCGAGAGCGTTTTTTTCCATGCCAACCTAACCAGAGTGACGGGAGCGGCACAATTCAGAAAAAGTGCTCAGCTCGCCGAGAAAATGCGATTTAAGCAATAAAATTAAAAATGCTTATAAAACATAAACCAAACGTTGTAGATGGTCATTTCTTATTACGCAGTAATAAACTCGGCACTCTAAAGCACCCGAGAGCGTTTTTTTCCATGCCAACCTAACCAGAGTGACGGGAGCGGCACAATTCAGAAAAAGTGCTCAGCTCGCCGAGAAAATGCGATTTAAGCAATAAAATTAAAAATGCTTATAAAACATAAACCAAACGTTGGAGGTGGTCATTTCTTCATGCGCAGTGATAAACTCGGCACTCTAAAGCACCCGAGAGCGTTTTATTCGATGCCAACCTAACCAGAGTGACGGGAGCGGCACAATTCAGAAAAAGCGCTCAGCTCGCCGAGAAAATGCGATTTAAGCAATAAAATTAAAAATGCTTATAAAACATAAACCAAACGTTGGAGGTGGTCATTTCTTCATGCGCAGTGATAAACTCGGCACTCTAAAGCACCCGAGAGCGTTTTTTTCGATGCCAACCTAACCAGAGTGACGGGAGCGGCACAATTCAGAAAAAGTGCTCAGCTCGCCGAGAAAATGCGATTTAAGCAATAAAATTAAAAATGCTTATAAAACATAAACCAAACGTTGGAGGTGGTCATTTCTTCATGCGCAGTGATAAACTCGGCACTCTAAAGCACCCGAGAGCGTTTTTTTCGATGCCAACCTAACCAGAGTGACGGGAGCGGCACAATTCAGAAAAAGTGCTCAGCTCGCCGAGAAAATGCGATTTAAGCAATAAAATTAAAAATGCTTATAAAACATAAACCAAACGTTGTAGATGGTCATTTCTTATTACGCAGTAATAAACTCGGCACTCTAAAGCACCCGAGAGCGTTTTTTTCCATGCCAACCTAACCAGAGTGACGGGAGCGGCACAATTCAGAAAAAGTGCTCAGCTCGCCGAGAAAATGCGATTTAAGCAATACAATTAAAAATGCTTATAAAACATAAACCAAACGTTGGAGGTGGTCATTTCTTCATGTGCAGTGATAAACTCGGCACTCTAAAGCACCCGAGAGCGTTTTTTTCCATGCCAACCTAACCAGAGTGACGGGAGCGGCACAATTCAGAAAAAGTGCTCAGCTCGCCGAGAAAATGCGATTTAAGCAATAAAATTAAAAATGCTTATAAAACATAAACCAAACGTTGGAGGTGGTCATTTCTTCATGCGCAGTGATAAACTCGGCACTCTAAAGCACCCGAGAGCGTTTTTTTCGATGCCAACCTAACCAGAGTGACGGGAGCGGCACAATTCAGAAAAAGCGCTCAGCTCGCCGAGAAAATGCGATTTAAGCAATAAAATTAAAAATGCTTATAAAACATAAACCAAACGTTGGAGGTGGTCATTTCTTCATGCACAGTGATAAACTCGGCACTCTAAAGCACCCGAGAGCGTTTTTTTCGGTACCAACCTAACCAGAGTGACGGGAGCGGCACAATTCAGAAAAAGTGCTCAGCTCGCCGAGAAAATGCGATTTAAGCAATAAAATTAAAAATGCTTATAAAACATAAACCAAACGTTGGAGGTGGTCATTTCTTCATGCGCAGTGATAAACTCGGCACTCTAAAGCACCCGAGAGCGTTTTTTTCCATGCCAACCTAACCAGAGTGACGGGAGCGGCACAATTCAGAAAAAGTGCTCAGCTCGCCGAGAAAATGCGATTTAAGCAATAAAATTAAAAATGCTTATAAAACATAAACCAAACGTTGTAGATGGTCATTTCTTATTACGCAGTAATAAACTCGGCACTCTAAAGCACCCGAGAGCGTTTTTTTCGATGCCAACCTAACCAGAGTGACGGGAGCGGCACAATTCAGAAAAAGCGTTCAGCTCGCCGAGAAAATGCGATTTAAGCAATAAAATTAAAAATGCTTATAAAACATAAACCAAACGTTGGAGGTGGTCATTTCTTCATGCACAGTGATAAACTCGGCACTCTAAAGCACCCGAGAGCGTTTTTTTCGATGCCAACCTAACCAGAGTGACGGGAGCGGCACAATTCAGAAAAAGTGCTCAGCTCGCCGAGAAAATGCGATTTAAGCAATAAAATTAAAAATGCTTATAAAACATAAACCAAACGTTGGAGTTGGTCATTTCTTCATGCGCAGTGATAAACTCGGCACTCTAAAGCACCCGAGAGCGTTTTTTTCGATGCCAACCTAACCAGAGTGACGGGAGCGGCACAATTCAGAAAAAGTGCTCACCTCGCCGAGAAAATGCGATTTAAGCAATAAAATTAAAAATGCTTATAAAACATAAACCAAACGTTGGAGGTGGTCATTTCTTCATGCGCAGTGATAAACTCGGCACTCTAAAGCACCCGAGAGCGTTTTTTTCGATGCCAACCTAACCAGAGTGACGGGAGCGGCACAATTCAGAAAAAGCGCTCAGCTCGCCGAGAAAATGCGATTTAAGCAATAAAATTAAAAATGCTTATAAAACATAAACCAAACGTTGGAGGTGGTCATTTCTTCATGCGCAGTGATAAACTCGGCACTCTAAAGCACCCGAGAGCGTTTTTTGTCGATGCCAAGCTAACCAGAGTGACGGGAGCGGCACAATTCAGAAAAAGCGCTCAGCTCGCCGAGAAAATGCGATTTAAGCAATAAAATTAAAAATGCTTATAAAACATAAACCAAACGTTGGAGGTGGTCATTTCTTCATGCGCAGTGATAAACTCGGCACTCTAAAGCACCCGAGAGCGTTTTTTTCGATGCCAACCTAACCAGAGTGACGGGAGCGGCACAATTCAGAAAAAGTGCTCAGCTCGCCGAGAAAATGCGATTTAAGCAATAAAATTATAAATGCTTATAAAACATAAACCAAACGTTGTAGATGGTCATTTCTTATTACGCAGTAATAAACTCGGCACTCTAAAGCACCCGGGAGCGTTTTTTTCGATGCCAACCTAACCAGAGTGACGGGAGCGGCACAATTCAGAAAAAGCGCTCAGCTCGCCGAGAAAATGCGATTTAAGCAATAAAATTAAAAATGCTTATAAAACATAAACCAAACGTTGGAGGTGGTCATTTCTTCATGCACAGTGATAAACTCGGCACTCTAAAGCACCCGAGAGCGTTTTTTTCGATGCCAACCTAACCAGAGTGACGGGAGCGGCACAATTCAGAAAAAGTGCTCAGCTCGCCGAGAAACTGCGATTTAAGCAATAAAATTAAAAATGCTTACAAAACATAAACCAAACGTTGTAAATGGTCATTTCTTATTACGCAGTAATAAACTCGGCACTCTAAAGCACCCGAGAGCGTTTTTTTCGATGCCAACCTAACCAGAGTGACGGGAGCGGCACAATACAGAAAAAGCGCTCAGCTCGCCGAGAAAATGCGATTTAAGCAATAAAATTAAAAATGCTTATAAAACATAAACCAAACGTTGGAGGTGGTCTTTTCTTCATGCGCAGTGATAAACTCGGCACTCTAAAGCACCCGAGAGCGTTTTTTTCCATGCCAACCTAAACAGAGTGACGGGAGCGGCACAATTCAGAAAAAGTGCTCAGCTCGCCGAGAAAATGCGATTTAAGCAATAAAATTAAAAATGCTTATAAAACATAAACCAAACGTTGTAGATGGTCATTTCTTATTACGCAGTAATAAACTCGGCACTCTAAAGCACCCGAGAGCGTTTTTTTCGATGCCAACCTAACCAGAGTGACGGGAGCGGCACAATTCAGAAAAAGTGCTCAGCTCGCCGAGAAAATGCGATTTAAGCAATAAAATTAAAAATGCTTATAAAACATAAACCAAACGTTGGAGGTGGTCATTTCTTCATGCGCAGTGATAAACTCGGCACTCTAAAGCACCCGAGAGCGTTTTTTTCGATGCCAACCTAACCAGAGTGACGGGAGCGGCACAATTCAGAAAAAGTGCTCAGCTCGCCGAGAAAATGCGATTTAAGCAATAAAATTAAAAATGCTTATAAAACATAAACCAAACGTTGGAGGTGGTCATTTCTTCATGCACAGTGATAAACTCGGCACTCTAAAGCACCCGAGAGCGTTTTTTTCCATGCCAACCTAACCAGAGTGACGGGAGCGGCACAATTCAGAAAAAGTGCTCAGCTCGCCGAGAAAATGCGATTTAAGCAATAAAATTTAAAATGCTTATAAAACATAAACCAAACGTTGTAGATGGTCATTTCTTATTACGCAGTAATAAACTCGGCACTCTAAAGCACCCGAGAGCGTTTTTTTCCATGCCAACCTAACCAGAGTGACGGGAGCGGCACAATTCAGAAAAAGCGCTCAGCTCGCCGAGAAAATGCGATTTAAGCAATAAAATTAAAAATGCTTATAAAACATAAACCAAACGTTGGAGGTGGTCATTTCTTCATGCGCAGTGATAAACTCGGCACTCTAAAGCACCCGAGAGCGTTTTTTTCGATGCCAACCTAACCAGAGTGACGGGAGCGGCACAATTCAGAAAAAGTGCTCAGCTCGCCGAGAAAATGCGATTTAAGCAATAAAATTATAAATGCTTATAAAACATAAACCAAACGTTGTAGATGGTCATTTCTTATTACGCAGTAATAAACTCGGCACTCTAAAGCACCCGGGAGCGTTTTTTTCGATGCCAACCTAACCAGAGTGACGGGAGCGGCACAATTCAGAAAAAGCGCTCAGCTCGCCGAGAAAATGCGATTTAAGCAATAAAATTAAAAATGCTTATAAAACATAAACCAAACGTTGGAGGTGGTCATTTCTTCATGCACAGTGATAAACTCGGCACTCTAAAGCACCCGAGAGCGTTTTTTTCGATGCCAACCTAACCAGAGTGACGGGAGCGGCACAATTCAGAAAAAGTGCTCAGCTCGCCGAGAAACTGCGATTTAAGCAATAAAATTAAAAATGCTTACAAAACATAAACCAAACGTTGTAAATGGTCATTTCTTATTACGCAGTAATAAACTCGGCACTCTAAAGCACCCGAGAGCGTTTTTTTCGATGCCAACCTAACCAGAGTGACGGGAGCGGCACAATACAGAAAAAGCGCTCAGCTCGCCGAGAAAATGCGATTTAAGCAATAAAATTAAAAATGCTTATAAAACATAAACCAAACGTTGGAGGTGGTCTTTTCTTCATGCGCAGTGATAAACTCGGCACTCTAAAGCACCCGAGAGCGTTTTTTTCCATGCCAACCTAAACAGAGTGACGGGAGCGGCACAATTCAGAAAAAGTGCTCAGCTCGCCGAGAAAATGCGATTTAAGCAATAAAATTAAAAATGCTTATAAAACATAAACCAAACGTTGTAGATGGTCATTTCTTATTACGCAGTAATAAACTCGGCACTCTAAAGCACCCGAGAGCGTTTTTTTCGATGCCAACCTAACCAGAGTGACGGGAGCGGCACAATTCAGAAAAAGTGCTCAGCTCGCCGAGAAAATGCGATTTAAGCAATAAAATTAAAAATGCTTATAAAACATAAACCAAACGTTGGAGGTGGTCATTTCTTCATGCGCAGTGATAAACTCGGCACTCTAAAGCACCCGAGAGCGTTTTTTTCGATGCAAACCTAACCAGAGTGACGGGAGCGGCACAATTCAGAAAAAGTGCTCAGCTCGCCGAGAAAATGCGATTTAAGCAATAAAATTAAAAATGCTTATAAAACATAAACCAAACGTTGGAGGTGGTCATTTCTTCATGCACAGTGATAAACTCGGCACTCTAAAGCACCCGAGAGCGTTTTTTTCCATGCCAACCTAACCAGAGTGACGGGAGCGGCACAATTCAGAAAAAGTGCCCAGCTCGCCGAGAAAATGCGATTTAAGCAATAAAATTAAAAATGCTTATAAAACATAAACCAAACGTTGTAGATGGTCATTTCTTATTACGCAGTAATAAACTCGGCACTCTAAAGCACCCGAGAGCGTTTTTTTCCATGCCAACCTAACCAGAGTGACGGGAGCGGCACAATTCAGAAAAAGTGCTCAGCTCGCCGAGAAAATGCGATTTAAGCAATAAAATTAAAAATGCTTATAAAACATAAACCAAACGTTGGAGGTGGTCATTTCTTCATGCGCAGTGATAAACTCGGCACTCTAAAGCACCCGAGAGCGTTTTATTCGATGCCAACCTAACCAGAGTGACGGGAGCGGCACAATTCAGAAAAAGCGCTCAGCTCGCCGAGAAAATGCGATTTAAGCAATAAAATTAAAAATGCTTATAAAACATAAACCAAACGTTGGAGGTGGTCATTTCTTCATGCGCGGTGATAAACTCGGCACTCTAAAGCACCCGAGAGCGTTTTTTTCCATGCCAACCTAACCAGAGTGACGGGAGCGGCACAATTCAGAAAAAGTGCTCAGCTCGCCGAGAAAATGCGATTTAAGCAATAAAATTAAAAATGCTTATAAAACATAAACCAAACGTTGGAGGTGGTCATTTCTTCATGCGCAGTGATAAACTCGGCACTCTAAAGCACCCGAGAGCGTTTTTTTCGATGCCAACCTAACCAGAGTGACGGGAGCGGCACAATTCAGAAAAAGTGCTCAGCTCGCCGAGAAAATGCGATTTAAGCAATAAAATTAAAAATGCTTATAAAACATAAACCAAACGTTGTAGATGGTCATTTCTTATTACGCAGTAATAAACTCGGCACTCTAAAGCACCCGAGAGCGTTTTTTTCCATGCCAACCTAACCAGAGTGACGGGAGCGGCACAATTCAGAAAAAGTGCTCAGCTCGCCGAGAAAATGCGATTTAAGCAATACAATTAAAAATGCTTATAAAACATAAACCAAACGTTGGAGGTGGTCATTTCTTCATGTGCAGTGATAAACTCGGCACTCTAAAGCACCCGAGAGCGTTTTTTTCCATGCCAACCTAACCAGAGTGACGGGAGCGGCACAATTCAGAAAAAGTGCTCAGCTCGCCGAGAAAATGCGATTTAAGCAATAAAATTAAAAATGCTTATAAAACATAAACCAAACGTTGGAGGTGGTCATTTCTTCATGCGCAGTGATAAACTCGGCACTCTAAAGCACCCGAGAGCGTTTTTTTCGATGCCAACCTAACCAGAGTGACGGGAGCGGCACAATTCAGAAAAAGCGCTCAGCTCGCCGAGAAAATGCGATTTAAGCAATAAAATTAAAAATGCTTATAAAACATAAACCAAACGTTGGAGGTGGTCATTTCTTCATGCACAGTGATAAACTCGGCACTCTAAAGCACCCGAGAGCGTTTTTTTCGGTACCAACCTAACCAGAGTGACGGGAGCGGCACAATTCAGAAAAAGTGCTCAGCTCGCCGAGAAAATGCGATTTAAGCAATAAAATTAAAAATGCTTATAAAACATAAACCAAACGTTGGAGGTGGTCATTTCTTCATGCGCAGTGATAAACTCGGCACTCTAAAGCACCCGAGAGCGTTTTTTTCGATGCCAACCTAACCAGAGTGACGGGAGCGGCACAATTCAGAAAAAGTGCTCAGCTCGCCGAGAAAATGCGATTTAAGCAATACAATTAAAAATGCTTATAAAACATAAACCAAACGTTGGAGGTGGTCATTTCTTCATGCGCGGTGATAAACTCGGCACTCTAAAGCACCCGAGAGCGTTTTTTTCGATGCCAACCTAACCAGAGTGACGGGAGCGGCACAATTCAGAAAAAGTGCTCAGCTCGCCGAGAAAATGCGATTTAAGCAATAAAATTAAAAATGCTTATAAAACATAAACCAAACGTTGGAGGTGGTCATTTCTTCATGCGCAGTGATAAACTCGGCACTCTAAAGCACCCGAGAGCGTTTTTTTCGATGCCAACCTAACCAGAGTGACGGGAGCGGCACAATTCAGAAAAAGTGCTCAGCTCGCCGAGAAAATGCGATTTAAGCAATAAAATTAAAAATGCTTATAAAACATAAACCAAACGTTGGAGGTGGTCATTTCTTCATGCGCAGTGATAAACTCGGCACTCTAAAGCACCCGAGAGCGTTTTTTTCGATGCCAACCTAACCAGAGTGACGGGAGCGGCACAATTCAGAAAAAGCGCTCGGCTCGCCGAGAAAATGCGATTTAAGCAATAAAATTAAAAATGCTTATAAAACATAAACCAAACGTTGGAGGTGGTCATTTCTTCATGCGCAGTGATAAACTCGGCACTCTAAAGCACCCGAGAGCGTTTTTTTCGATGCCAACCTAACCAGAGTGACGGGAGCGGCACAATTCAGAAAAAGCGCTCAGCTCGCCGAGAAAATGCGATTTAAGCAATAAAATTAAAAATGCTTATAAAACATAAACCTAACGTTGGAGGTGGTCATTTCTTCATGCGCAGTGATAAATTCGGCACTCTAAAGCACCCGAGAGCGTTTTTTTCGATGCCAACCTAACCAGAGTGACGGGAGCGGCACAATTCAGAAAAAGTGCTCAGCTCGCCGAGAAAATGCGATTTAAGCAATAAAATTAAAAATGCTTATAAAACATAAACCAAACGTTGGAGGTGGTCATTTCTTCATGCGCAGTGATAAACTCGGCACTCTAAAGCACCCGAGAGCGTTTTTTTCGATGCCAACCTAACCAGAGTGACGGGAGCGGCACAATTCAGAAAAAGTGCTCAGCTCGCCGAGAAAATGCGATTTAAGCAATAAAATTAAAAATGCTTATAAAACATAAACCAAACATTGGAGTTGGTCATTTCTTCATGCGCAGTGATAAACTCGGCACTCTAAAGCACCCGAGAGCGTTTTTTTCGATGCCAACCTAACCAGAGTGACGGGAGCGGCACAATTCAGAAAAAGTGCTCAGCTCGCCGAGAAAATGCGATTTAAGCAATAAAATTAAAAATGCTTATAAAACATAAACCAAACGTTGGAGGTGGTCATTTCTTCATGCGCAGTGATAAACTCGGCACTCTAAAGCACCCAAGAGCGTTTTTTTCGATGCCAACCTAACCAGAGTGACGGGAGCGGCACAATTCAGAAAAAGCGCTCAGCTCGCCGAGAAAATGCGATTTAAGCAATAAAGTTAAAAATGCTTATAAAACATAAACCAAACGTTGGAGGTGGTCATTTCTTCATGCACAGTGATCAACTCGGCACTCTAAAGCACCCGAGAGCGTTTTTTTCGATGCCAACCTAACCAGAGTGACGGGAGCGGCACAATTCAGAAAAAGTGCTCAGCTCGCCGAGAAAATGCGATTTAAGCAATAAAATTAAAAATGCTTATAAAACATAAACCAAACGTTGTAGATGGTCATTTCTTATTACGCAGTAATAAACTCGGCACTCTAAAGCACCCGAGAGCGTTTTTTTCGATGCCAACCTAACCAGAGTGACGGGAGCGGCACAATTCAGAAAAAGTGCTCAGCTCGCCGAGAAAATGCGATTTAAGCAATAAAATTAAAAATGCTTATAAAACATAAACCAAACGTTGGAGGTGGTCATTTCTTCATGCGCAGTGATAAACTCGGCACTCTAAAGCACCCGAGAACGTTTTTTTCCATGCCAACCTAACCAGAGTGACGGGAGCGGCACAATTCAGAAAAAGTGCTCAGCTCGCCGAGAAAATGCGATTTAAGCAATAAAATTAAAAATGCTTATAAAACATAAACCAAACGTTGGAGGTGGTCATTTCTTCATGCGCAGTGATAAACTCGGCACTCTAAAGCACCCGAGAGCGTTTTTTTCCATGCCAACCTAACCAGAGTGACGGGAGCGGCACAATTCAGAAAAAGTGCTCAGCTCGCCGAGAAAATGCGATTTAAGCAATAAAATTAAAAATGCTTATAAAACATAAACCAAACGTTGTAGATGGTCATTTCTTATTACGCAGTAATAAACTCGGCACTCTAAAGCACCCGAGAGCGTTTTTTTCCATGCCAACCTAACCAGAGTGACGGGAGCGGCACAATTCAGAAAAAGTGCTCAGCTCGCCGAGAAAATGCGATTTAAGCAATAAAATTAAAAATGCTTATAAAACATAAACCAAACGTTGGAGGTGGTCATTTCTTCATGCGCAGTGATAAACTCGGCACTCTAACGCACCCGAGAGCGTTTTATTCGATGCCAACCTAACCAGAGTGACGGGAGCGGCACAATTCAGAAAAAGCGCTCAGCTCGCCGAGAAAATGCGATTTAAGCAATAAAATTAAAAATGCTTATAAAACATAAACCAAACGTTGGAGGTGGTCATTTCTTCATGCGCGGTGATAAACTCGGCACTCTAAAGCACCCGAGAGCGTTTTTTTCCATGCCAACCTAACCAGAGTGACGGGAGCGGCACAATTCAGAAAAAGTGCTCAGCTCGCCGAGAAAATGCGATTTAAGCAATAAAATTAAAAATGCTTATAAAACACAAACCAAACGTTGGAGGTGGTCATTTCTTCATGCGCAGTGATAAACTCGGCACTCTAAAGCACCCGAGAGCGTTTTTTTCGATGCCAACCTAACCAGAGTGACGGGAGCGGCACAATTCAGAAAAAGTGCTCAGCTCGCCGAGAAAATGCGATTTAAGCAATAAAATTAAAAATGCTTATAAAACATAAACCAAACGTTGTAGATGGTCATTTCTTATTACGCAGTAATAAACTCGGCACTCTAAAGCACCCGAGAGCGTTTTTTTCCATGCCAACCTAACCAGAGTGACGGGAGCGGCACAATTCAGAAAAAGTGCTCAGCTCGCCGAGAAAATGCGATTTAAGCAATACAATTAAAAATGCTTATAAAACATAAACCAAACGTTGGAGGTGGTCATTTCTTCATGTGCAGTGATAAACTCGGCACTCTAAAGCACCCGAGAGCGTTTTTTTCCATGCCAACCTAACCAGAGTGACGGGAGCGGCACAATTCAGAAAAAGTGCTCAGCTCGCCGAGAAAATGCGATTTAAGCAATAAAATTAAAAATGCTTATAAAACATAAACCAAACGTTGGAGGTGGTCATTTCTTCATGCACAGTGATAAACTCGGCACTCTAAAGCACCCGAGAGCGTTTTTTTCGATGCCAACCTAACCAGAGTGACGGGAGCGGCACAATTCAGAAAAAGTGCTCAGCTCGCCGAGAAAATGCGATTTAAGCAATAAAATTAAAAATGCTTATAAAACATAAACCAAACGTTGGAGGTGGTCATTTCTTCATGCGCAGTGATAAACTCGGCACTCTAAAGCACCCGAGAGCGTTTTTTTCGATGCCAACCTAACCAGAGTGACGGGAGCGGCACAATTCAGAAAAAGTGCTCAGCTCGCCGAGAAAATGCGATTTAAGCAATAAAATTAAAAATGCCTATAAAACATAAACCAAACGTTGGAGGTGGTCATTTCTTCATGCGCAGTGATAAACTCGGCACTCTAAAGCACCCGAGAGCGTTTTATTCCATGCCAACCTAACCAGAGTGACGGGAGCGGCACAATTCAGAAAAAGTGCTCAGCTCGCCGAGAAAATGCGATTTAAGCAATAAAATTAAAAATGCTTATAAAACATAAACCAAACGTTGGAGGTGGTCATTTCTTCATGCGCAGTGATAAACTCGGCACTCTAAAGCACCCGAGAGCGTTTTTTTCGATGCCAACCTAACCAGAGTGACGGGAGCGGCACAATTCAGAAAAAGCGCTCAGCTCGCCGAGAAAATGCGATTTAAGCAATAAAATTAAAAATGCTTATAAAACATAAACCAAACGTTGGAGGTGGTCATTTCTTCATGCGCGGTGATAAACTCGGCACTCTAAAGCACCCGAGAGCGTTTTTTTCGATGCCAACCTAACCAGAGTGACGGGAGCGGCACAATTCAGAAAAAGTGCTCAGCTCGCCGAGAAAATGCGATTTAAGCAATAAAATTAAAAATGCTTGTAAAACATAAACCAAACGTTGGAGTTGGTCATTTCTTCATGCGCAGTGATAAACTCGGCACTCTAAAGCACCCGAGAGCGTTTTTTTCGATCCCAACCTAACCAGAGTGACGGGAGCGGCACAATTCAGAAAAAGTGCTCAGCTCGCCGAGAAAATGCGATTTAAGCAATAAAATTAAAAATGCTTATAAAAAATAAACCAAACGTTGGAGGTGGTCATTTCTTCATGCGCAGTGATAAACTCGGCACTCTAAAGCACCCGAGAGCGTTTTTTTCGATGCCAACCTAACCAGAGTGACGGGAGCGGCACAATTCAGAAAAAGTGCTCAGCTCGCCGAGAAAATGCGATTTAAGCAATAAAATTAAAAATGCTTATAAAACATAAACCAAACGTTGGAGGTGGTCATTTCTTCATGCGCAGTGATAAACTCGGCACTCTAAAGCACCCGAGAGCGTTTTTTTCGATGCCAACCTAACCAGAGTGACGGGAGCGGCACAATTCAGAAAAAGTGCTCAGCTCGCCAAGAAAATGCGATTTAAGCAGTAAAATTTAAAATGCTTATAAAACATAAACCAAACGTTGTAGATGGTCATTTCTTATTACGCAGTAATAAACTCGGCACTCTAAAGTACCCGAGAGCGTTTTTTTCCATGCCAACCTAACCAGAGTGACGGGAGCGGCACAATTCAGAAAAAGTGCTCAGCTCGCCGAGAAAATGCGATTTAAGCAATAAAATTAAAAATGCTTATAAAACATAAACCAAACGTTGGAGGTGGTCATTTCTTCATGCGCAGTGATAAACTCGGCACTCTAAAGCACCCGAGAGCGTTTTTTTCCATGCCAACCTAACCAGAGTGACGGGAGCGGCACAATTCAGAAAAAGTGCTCAGCTCGCCGAGAAAATGCGATTTAAGAAATAAAATTAAAAATGCTTATAAAACATAAACCAAACGTTGGAGGTGGTCATTTCTTCATGCGCAGTGATAAACTCGGCACTCTAAAGCACCCGAGAGCGTTTTTTTCGATGCCAACCTAACCAGAGTGACGGGAGCGGCACAATTCAGAAAAAGTGCTCAGCTCGCCGAGAAAATGCGATTTAAGCAATAAAATTAAAAATGCTTATAAAACATAAACCAAACGTTGGAGGTGGTCATTTCTTCATGCGCAGTGATAAACTCGGCACTCTAAAGCACCCGAGAGCGTTTTATTTGATGCCAACCTAACCAGGGTGACGGGAGCGGCACAATTCAGAAAAAGTGCTCAGCTCGCCGAGAAAATGCGATTTAAGCAATAAAATTAAAAATGCTTATAAAACATAAACCAAACGTTGGAGGTGGTCATTTCTTCATGCACAGTGATAAACTCGGCACTCTAAAGCACCCAAGAGCGTTTTTTTCGATGCCAACCTAACCAGAGTGACGGGAGCGGCACAATTCAGAAAAAGCGCTCAGCTCGCCGAGAAAATGCGATTTAAGCAATAAAATTAAAAATGCTTATAAAACATAAACCAAACGTTGGAGGTGGTCATTTCTTCATGCGCGGTGATAAACTCGGCACTCTAAAGCACCCGAGAGCGTTTTTTTCGATGCCAACCTAACCAGAGTGACGGGAGCGGCACAATTCAGAAAAAGTGCTCAGCTCGCCGAGAAAATGCGATTTAAGCAATAAAATTAAAAATGCTTATAAAACATAAACCAAACGTTGGAGGTGGTCATTTCTTCATGCGCAGTGATAAACTCGGCACTCTAAAGCACCCGAGAGCGTTTTTTTCGATGCCAACCTAACCAGAGTGACGGGAGCGGCACAATTCAGAAAAAGTGCTCAGCTCGCCGAGAAAATGCGATTTAAGCAATAAAATTAAAAATGCTTATAAAACATAAACCAAACGTTGGAGGTGGTCATTTCTTCATGCGCAGTGATAAACTCGGCACTCTAAAGCACCCGAGAGCGTTTTTTTCGATGCCAACCTAACCAGAGTGACGGGAGCGGCACAATTCAGAAAAAGCGCTCAGCTCGCCGAGAAAATGCGATTTAAGCAATAAAATTAAAAATGCTTATAAAACATAAACCAAACGTTGGAGGTTGTCATTTCTTCATGCGCAGTGATAAACTCGGCACTCTAAAGCACCCGAGAGCGTTTTTTTCCATGCCAACCTAACCAGAGTGACGGGAGCGGCACAATTCAGAAAAAGTGCTCAGCTCGCCGAGAAAATGCGATTTAAGCAATAAAATTAAAAATGCTTATAAAACATAAACCAAACGTTGGAGGTGGTCATTTCTTCATGCGCAGTGATAAACTCGGCACTCTAAAGCACCCGAGAGCGTTTTTTTCCATGCCAACCTAACCAGAGTGACGGGAGCGGCACAATTCAGAAAAAGTGCTCAGCTCGCCGAGAAAATGCGATTTAAGCAATAAAATTAAAAATGCTTATAAAACATAAACCAAACGTTGGAGGTGGCCATTTCTTCATGCGCAGTGATAAACTCGGCACTCTAAAGCACCCGAGAGCGTTTTTTTCCATGCCAACCTAACCAGAGTGACGGGAGCGGCACAATTCAGAAAAAGTGCTCAGCTCGCCGAGAAAATGCGATTTAAGCAACTAAATTAAAAATGCTTATAAAACATAAACCAAACGTTGGAGGTGGCCATTTCTTCATGCGCAGTGATAAACTCGGCACTCTAAAGCACCCGAGAGCGTTTTTTTCCATGCCAACCTAACCAGAGTGACGGGAGCGGCACAATTCAGAAAAAGTGCTCAGCTCGCCGAGAAAATGCGATTTAAGCAATAAAATTAAAAATGCTTATAAAACATAAACCAAACGTTGGAGGTGGTCATTTCTTCATGCGCAGTGATAAACTCGGCACTCTAAAGCACCCGAGAGCGTTTTTTTCCATGCCAACCTAACCAGAGTGACAGGAGCGGCACAATTCAGAAAAAGTGCTCAGCTCGCCGAGAAAATGCGATTTAAGCAATAAAATTAAAAATGCTTATAAAACATAAACCAAACGTTGGAGGTGGTCTTTTCTTCATGCGCAGTGATAAACTCGGCACTCTAAAGCACCCGAGAGCGTTTTTTTCCATGCCAACCTAAACAGAGTGACGGGAGCGGCACAATTCAGAAAAAGTGCTCAGCTCGCCGAGAAAATGCGATTTAAGCAATAAAATTAAAAATGCTTATAAAACATAAACCAAACGTTGTAGATGGTCATTTCTTATTACGCAGTAATAAACTCGGCACTCTAAAGCACCCGAGAGCGTTTTTTTCCATGCCAACCTAACCAGAGTGACGGGAGCGGCACAATTCAGAAAAAGTGCTCAGCTCGCCGAGAAAATGCGATTTAAGCAATAAAATTAAAAATGCTTATAAAACATAAACCAAACGTTGGAGGTGGTCATTTCTTCATGCGCAGTGATAAACTCGGCACTCTAAAGCACCCGAGAGCGTTTTTTTCGATGCCAACCTAACCAGAGTGACGGGAGCGGCACAATTCAGAAAAAGTGCTCAGCTCGCCGAAAAAATGCGATTTAAGCAATAAAATTAAAAATGCTTATAAAACATAAACCAAACGTTGGAGGTGGCCATTTCTTCATGCGCAGTGATAAACTCGGCACTCTAAAGCACCCGAGAGCGTTTTTTTCCATGCCAACCTAACCAGAGTGACGGGAGCGGCACAATTCAGAAAAAGTGCTCAGCTCGCCGAGAAAATGCGATTTAAGCAATAAAATTAAAAATGCTTATAAAACATAAACCAAACGTTGGAGGTGGCCATTTCTTCATGCGCAGTGATAAACTCGGCACTCTAAAGCACCCGAGAGCGTTTTTTTCCATGCCAACCTAACCAGAGTGACGGGAGCGGCACAATTCAGAAAAAGTGCTCAGCTCGCCGAGAAAATGCGATTTAAGCAATAAAATTAAAAATGCTTATAAAACATAAACCAAACGTTGGAGGTGGTCATTTCTTCATGCGCAGTGATAAACTCGGCACTCTAAAGCACCCGAGAGCGTTTTTTTGCATGCCAACCTAACCAGAGTGACGGGAGCGGCACAATTCAGAAAAAGTGCTCAGCTCGCCGAGAAAATGCGATTTAAGCAATAAAATTAAAAATGCTTATAAAACATAAACCAAACGTTGGAGGTGGCCATTTCTTCATGCGCAGTGATAAACTCGGCACTCTAAAGCACCCGAGAGCGTTTTTTTCCATGCCAACCTAACCAGAGTGACGGGAGCGGCACAATTCAGAAAAAGTGCTCAGCTCGCCGAGAAAATGCGATTTAAGCAATAAAATTAAAAATGCTTATAAAACATAAACCAAACGTTGGAGGTGGTCATTTCTTCATGCGCAGTGATAAACTCGGCACTCTAAAGCACCCGAGAGCGTTTTTTTTCGATGCCAACCTAACCAGAGTGACGGGAGCGGCACAATTCAGAAAAAGCGCTCAGCTCGCCGAGAAAATGCGATTTAAGCAATAAAATTAAAAATGCTTATAAAACATAAACCAAACGTTGGAGGTGGTCATTTCTTCATGCGCAGTGATAAACTCGGCACTCTAAAGCACCCGAGAGCGTTTTTTTCGATGTCAACCTAACCAGAGTGACGGGAGCGGCACAATTCAGAAAAAGCGCTCAGCTCGCCGAGAAAATGCGATTTAAGCAATAAAATTAAAAATGCTTATAAAACATAAACCAAACGTTGGGAGGTGGTCATTTCTTCATGCGCAGTGATAAACTCGGCACTCTAAAGCACCCGAGAGCGTTTTTTTCGATGCCAACCTAACCAGAGTGACGGGAGCGGCACAATTCAGAAAAAGTGCTCAGCTCGCCGAGAAAATGCGATTTAAGCAATAAAATTAAAAATGCTTATAAAACATAAACCAAACGTTGGAGGTGGTCATTTCTTCATGCGCAGTGATAAACTCGGCACTATAAAGCACCCGAGAGCGTTTTTTTCGATGCCAACCTAACCAGAGTGACGGGAGCGGCACAATTCAGAAAAAGCGCTCAGCTCGCCGAGAAAATGCGATTTAAGCAATAAAATTTAAAATGCTTATAAAACATAAACCAAACGTTGTAGATGGTCATTTCTTATTACGCAGTAATAAACTCGGCACTCTAAAGCACCCGAGAGCGTTTTTTTCCATGCCAACCTAACCAGAGTGACGGGAGCGGCACAATTCAGAAAAAGTGCTCAGCTCGCCGAGAAAATGCGATTTAAGCAATAAAATTAAAAATGCTTATAAAACATAAACCAAACGTTGTAGATGGTAATTTCTTATTACGCAGTAATAAACTCGGCACTCTAAAGCACCCGAGAGCGTTTTTTTCCATGCCAACCTAACCAGAGTGACGGGAGCGGCACAATTCAGAAAAAGTGCTCAGCTCGCCGAGAAAATGCGATTTAAGCAATAAAATTAAAAATGCTTATAAAACATAAACCAAACGTTGGAGGTGGTCATTTCTTCATGCGCAGTGATAAACTCGGCACTCTAAAGCACCCGAGAGCGTTTTTTTCGATGCCAACCTAACCAGAGTGACGGGAGCGGGACAATTCAGAAAAAGTGCTCAGCTCGCCGAGAAAATGCGATTTAAGCAATAAAATTAAAAATGCTTATAAAACATAAACCAAACGTTGGAGGTGGTCATTTCTTCATGCGCAGTGATAAACTCGGCACTCTAAAGCACCCGAGAGCGTTTTTTTCGATGCCAACCTAACCAGAGTGACGGGAGCGGCACAATTCAGAAAAAGCGCTCAGCTCGCCGAGAAAATGCGATTTAAGCAATAAAATTAAAAATGCTTATAAAACATAAACCAAACGTTGGAGGTTGTCATTTCTTCATGCGCAGTGATAAACTCGGCACTCTAAAGCACCCGAGAGCGTTTTTTTCCATGCCAACCTAACCAGAGTGACGGGAGCGGCACAATTCAGAAAAAGTGCTCAGCTCGCCGAGAAAATGCGATTTAAGCAATAAAATTAAAAATGCTTATAAAACATAAACCAAACGTTGGAGGTGGTCATTTCTTCATGCGCAGTGATAAACTCGGCACTCTAAAGCACCCGAGAGCGTTTTTTTCCATGCCAACCTAACCAGAGTGACGGGAGCGGCAAAATTCAGAAAAAGTGCTCAGCTCGCCGAGAAAATGCGATTTAAGCAATAAAATTAAAAATGCTTATAAAACATAAACCAAACGTTGGAGGTGGCCATTTCTTCATGCGCAGTGATAAACTCGGCACTCTAAAGCACCCGAGAGTGTTTTTTTCCATGCCAACCTAACCAGAGTGACGGGAGCGGCACAATTCAGAAAAAGTGCTCAGCTCGCCGAGAAAATGCGATTTAAGCAACTAAATTAAAAATGCTTATAAAACATAAACCAAACGTTGGAGGTGGCCATTTCTTCATGCGCAGTGATAAACTCGGCACTCTAAAGCACCCGAGAGCGTTTTTTTCCATGCCAACCTAACCAGAGTGACGGGAGCGGCACAATTCAGAAAAAGTGCTCAGCTCGCCGAGAAAATGCGATTTAAGCAATAAAATTAAAAATGCTTATAAAACATAAACCAAACGTTGGAGGTGGTCTTTTCTTCATGCGCAGTGATAAACTCGGCACTCTAAAGCACCCGAGAGCGTTTTTTTCCATGCCAACCTAAACAGAGTGACGGGAGCGGCACAATTCAGAAAAAGTGCTCAGCTCGCCGAGAAAATGCGATTTAAGCAATAAAATTAAAAATGCTTATAAAACATAAACCAAACGTTGTAGATGGTCATTTCTTATTACGCAGTAATAAACTCGGCACTCTAAAGCACCCGAGAGCGTTTTTTTCCATGCCAACCTAACCAGAGTGACGGGAGCGGCACAATTCAGAAAAAGTGCTCAGCTCGCCGAGAAAATGCGATTTAAGCAATAAAATTAAAAATGCTTATAAAACATAAACCAAACGTTGGAGGTGGTCATTTCTTCATGCGCAGTGATAAACTCGGCACTCTAAAGCACCCGAGAGCGTTTTTTTCGATGCCAACCTAACCAGAGTGACGGGAGCGGCACAATTCAGAAAAAGTGCTCAGCTCGCCGAGAAAATGCGATTCAAGCAATAAAATTAAAAATGCTTATAAAACATAAACCAAACGTTGGAGGTGGCCATTTCTTCATGCGCAGTGATAAACTCGGCACTCTAAAGCACCCGAGAGCGTTTTTTTCCATGCCAACCTAACCAGAGTGACGGGAGCGGCACAATTCAGAAAAAGTGCTCAGCTCGCCGAGAAAATGCGATTTAAGCAATAAAATTAAAAATGCTTATAAAACATAAACCAAACGTTGGAGGTGGTCATTTCTTCATGCGCAGTGATAAACTCGGCACTCTAAAGCACCCGAGAGCGTTTTTTTCCATGCCAACCTAACCAGAGTGACGGGAGCGGCACAATTCAGAAAAAGTGCTCAGCTCGCCGAGAAAATGCGATTTAAGCAATAAAATTAAAAATGCTTATAAAACATAAACCAAACGTTGTAGATGGTCATTTCTTATTACGCAGTAATAAACTCGGCACTCTAAAGCACCCGAGAGCGTTTTTTTCCATGCCAACCTAACCAGAGTGACGGGAGCGGCACAATTCAGAAAAAGTGCTCAGCTCGCCGAGAAAATGCGATTTAAGCAATAAAATTAAAAATGCTTATAAAACATAAACCAAACGTTGGAGGTGGTAATTTCTTCATGCGCAGTGATAAACTCGGCACTCTAAAGCACCCGAGAGCGTTTTATTCGATGCCAACCTAACCAGAGTGACGGGAGCGGCACAATTCAGAAAAAGCGCTCAGCTCGCCGAGAAAATGCGATTTAAGCAATAAAATTAAAAATGCTTATAAAACATAAACCAAACGTTGGAGGTGGTCATTTCTTCATGCGCAGTGATAAACTCGGCACTCTAAAGCACCCGAGAGCGTTTTTTTCGATGCCAACCTAACCAGAGTGACGGGAGCGGCACAATTCAGAAAAAGTGCTCAGCTCGCCGAGAAAATGCGATTTAAGCAATAAAATTAAAAATGCTTATAAAACATAAACCAAACGTTGTAGATGGTCATTTCTTATTACGCAGTAATAAACTCGGCACTCTAAAGCACCCGAGAGCGTTTTTTTCCATGCCAACCTAACCAGAGTGACGGGAGCGGCACAATTCAGAAAAAGTGCTCAGCTCGCCGAGAAAATGCGATTTAAGCAATAAAATTAAAAATGCTTATAAAACATAAACCAAACGTTGGAGGTGGCCATTTCTTCATGCGCAGTGATAAACTCGGCACTCTAAAGCACCCGAGAGCGTTTTTTTCCATGCCAACCTAACCAGAGTGACGGGAGCGGCACAATTCAGAAAAATAGCTCAGCTCGCCGAGAAAATGCGATTTAAGCAATAAAATTAAAAATGCTTATAAAACATAAACCAAACGTTGGAGGTGGCCATTTCTTCATGCGCAGTGATAAACTCGGCACTCTAAAGCACCCGAGAGCGTTTTTTTCCATGCCAACCTAACCAGAGTGACGGGAGCGGCACAATTCAGAAAAAGTGCTCAGCTCGCCGAGAAAATGCGATTTAAGCAATAAAATTAAAAATGCTTATAAAACATAAACCAAACGTTGGAGGTGGTCATTTCTTCATGCGCAGTGATAAACTCGGCACTCTAAAGCACCCGAGAGCGTTTTTTTCCATGCCAACCTAACCAGAGTGACGGGAGCGGCACAATTCAGAAAAAGTGCTCAGCTCGCCGAGAAAATGCGATTTAAGCAATAAAATTAAAAATGCTTATAAAACATAAACCAAACGTTGGAGGTGGTCATTTCTTCATGCGCAGTGATAAACTCGGCACTCTAAAGCACCCGAGAGCGTTTTTTTCCATGCCAACCTAACCAGAGTGACGGGAGCGGCACAATTCAGAAAAAGTGCTCAGCTCGCCGAGAAAATGCGATTTAAGCAATAAAATTAAAAATGCTTATAAAACATAAACCAAACGTTGGAGGTGGTCATTTCTTCATGCGCAGTTATAAACTCGGCACTCTAAAGCACCCGAGAGCGTTTTTTTCGATGCCAACCTAACCAGAGTGACGGGAGCGGCACAATTCAGAAAAAGCGCTCAGCTAGCCGAGAAAATGCGATTTAAGCAATAAAATTAAAAATGCTTATAAAACATAAACCAAACGTTGGAGGTGGTCATTTCTTCATGCGCAGTGATAAACTCAGCACTCTAAAGCACCCGAGAGCGTTTTTTTCGATGCCAACCTAACCAGAGTGACGGGAGCGGCACAATTCAGAAAAAGCGCTCAGCTCGCCGAGAAAATGCGATTTAAGCAATAAAATTAAAAATGCTTATAAAACATAAACCAAACGTTGGAGGTGGTCATTTCTTCATGCGCAGTGATAAACTCGGCACTCTAAAGCACCCGAGAGCGTTTTTTTCGATGCCAACCTAACCAGAGTGACGGGAGCGGCACAATTCAGAAAAAGTGCTCAGCTCGCCGAGAAAATGCGATTTAAGCAATAAAATTAAAAATGCTTATAAAACATAAACCAAACGTTGGAGGTGGTCATTTCTTCATGCGCAGTAATAAACTCGGCACTCTAAAGCACCCGAGAGCGTTTTTTTTCCATGCCAACCTAACCAGAGTGACGGGAGCGGCACAATTCAGAAAAAGTGCTCAGCTCGCCGAGAAAATGCGATTTAAGCAATAAAATTAAAAATGCTTATAAAACATAAACCAAACGTTGGAGGTGGCCATTTCTTCATGCGCAGTGATAAACTCGGCACTCTAAAGCACCCGAGAGCGTTTTTTTCGATGCCAACCTAACCAGAGTGACGGGAGCGGCACAATTCAGAAAAAGTGCTCAGCTCGCCGAGAAAATGCGATTTAAGCAATAAAATTAAAAATGCTTATAAAACATAAACCAAACGTTGGAGGTGGTCATTTCTTCATGCGCAGTGATAAACTCGGCACTCTAAAGCACCCGAGAGCGTTTTTTTCCATGCCAACCTAACCAGAGTGACGGGAGCGGCACAATTCAGAAAAAGTGCTCAGCTCGCCGAGAAAATGCGATTTAAGCAATAAAATTAAAAATGCTTATAAAACATAAACCAAACGTTGGAGGTGGTCATTTCTTCATGCGCAGTGATAAACTCGGCACTCTAAAGCACCCGAGAGCGTTTTTTTCCATGCCAACCTAACCAGAGTGACGGGAGCGGCACAATTCAGAAAAAGTGCTCAGCTCGCCGAGAAAATGCGATTTAAGCAATAAAATTAAAAATGCTTATAAAACATGTGGTGAATTCTCTTCGATGGTCAGCTGGTCTTCCAAACAAGATGGTGAAAAAGTGGCTGGCTTGGGGAAGGAAAACTTCAGTCACACATGGCTGATTGGGGAAAGATTTTATTCAACCGATGTCAGAGAGAAGTGTCTCGCGCCCTAGCCAAGATGTCGAGTTCCTTTGTCTACTCTCGTCCTAAACCTTATACTCTTGCGCTTCCCTCCACGCGGGAGCGCGCAGATAGGGCTGTTGGCTGACCTATGACCCCGCAGTTGCCTCCTCATCTCTACATCATGTGCATCTTAGCAGTTGTTAATGGAAGCCAGATGTGTCTGGCGCCAATGAGTCTACCTTCCTGGACCAAGCCCTAAACAATACCACACGAACCTGACCCGAACATGACCTGGTCATACTTAGGCTTACTAGTGAGATATACATTGCATGATACCAGAATAAAAATTCACAACATTCCCCCCTGCCGGGGCACATCAAGTGCCCCGGCAACAACTCAACACGAAAAAGACACCGGTACATCAAAAACCTTCCCCCAACCATTTCATGGTTTTCGTCTACAATTTGGACCTATTTGTCTCATCCTAAATCATGCTCAAGGCATGCTACTTAAGGTTACATTAACTAGGAAAGCTCAACCTAATTTAATAGCAAATTCCTCCCTGACAGCAATCTGAGGCCTCTCAGGAACCACATTTGACCAAGATCGAATCCCCCAACCCCATCAACTGATTGACGCCGTCCGCACACCCCCCTTCGGTAATATATCACCAACGCCATCAATTTGGAGAGGAAAAGTTTGCTGTGGCCCGTTAGAAGCCCCAAAAAGCTGCCGGACCGCCGTCGAAAAAACCTCGCCAATCTAATGACGAGGAAAAAGAGGGAGGCCCATTCTACACCCCCGGAGGCGCCTCTCGCCTGGCGAGAGTCAGGTGAAGGGAGCTCCGGCACACACCACATTTCACAAAGCGTAGCATGAGCCCTAAACACAGCAACAAGCAGAACCATGACCCTCAAATACAGATCGCTCAACATGCAACGTCGTATCGTAAACATGCCACGGGGCAAGCAAATGAGGTCACATAATAAAGTAAACATCATGGCAAAAAACACAGATGTAACACAGTGAGGTATATAAAAACAAATCGTCAAAGCATGCAAGAACATTAAACCCGTCGTTGCGCTGCCCCCCTTGCATGCACAAGTACGTGCAGATATGAAATCCAGTCCATTGATCCGTCAGTGGAAAATAGCACTAGTAGTAGACGGCACCGTCCCGGGCCGGCTGTCCGTTCAGTGTCCTCCTGTTGCTTATGATGGCCGTTGAATCCCGTGCAAGGCCCCGGTCAGCACCCAGGCGACCTATGACAAGCTAAAGCTACTGTCTGTATCAAGTGACGTTAACAGTGCAAACATGTGAAGTCATAATGGCAAAAGCCGCAGCCCAGGCCGGACGTCCTTCCGGCCCCGACGGCCACCGCTGGCAGGGCAACACAACCCGATAGCTCCAGTGTTTCCAGCCCCCTCAAATAATTATTTGGCGGTGATGGGGCAACGAGGAAAAAGCTGTGTCAATCGTCTCATCGAAATCTCATCAGAACGCCCGAGGGCTCCCGACACCTACCCCTCGTTTCCAGAGGCCCACGCGGTCCCTGAAACAAACAAACAAACAAACAAACAAACAAGCAAACAAACAAGCAAACACTCCAGGACTCATTCCCCTCATTTCTCGTCGTGCCGACAGCGTTGCTAGCTCCCCCCAGTCACAATGTAAATTCTACCTGTTCCTGGTAGCCTTTCCTGTCGCAGATGTCCCTGTCTCAATCACACCGTCATCTTTCTGAAGTCCCGTCAGTCATGTCACTTCAGCCGCTCTTTTTCCCGTCCAAATACTATTTGTCACCCCCAAATTCCTTCTTCAGTCTAAAGATGTGTAGCATTCTCAAACCGGTACCCCTCACAATACTGTAGTTTCCTAGGTCTGTACCTTTATGTATCTGTGCCTTATGTTTGAGCCACCTCACTGTTCAAACCAGTCATCATTCTGAAACAACGCTCACGTAATCTTTTCAAAACGGTACAGCCACTCAAATCCTTTCTGTATTCGTTATGCAAACTACTCGTCCTAAAATGTATAATTAAACCTTTGCCCTGTAATAGCAGCTTTAATGCAGTCACGCGTTCAGAAATTTCCCCCTTCCTTGTCTCTGGCCCCGTCGTCCTCTGACATTCAATGACCTTCCAAACTTTTGTCGTGTACTGTGCCACTGTCCATTCCCAAATCACTGTATGATTTGTCCTTCGTACTTTGTCATTGAAAAACCTTAAACCTTATTGTCACTAAATTGTTACCACGCTTCGCATCCATTCCAGGCTGTTGTCCCCCGTTAACTCCCTTTCTTTCGAGATGCTTCTTCCGCTCCTTCCGTCACTGCTAGTTGAATTCTGGTGTGTCCTGTTAAAGCTTAAAAACAAGTGAATTTGGAAAAAAACTTTGTATATCACAATTACAAATTGAAACCTACTCACCCCCTTTCTGTTTTACCACTCCCCCCTTTTGACACATTCACCCAATGTGTCATTACGTATCAAAAGGAACCTGCAAAGCGTCCCCTCTCATCACCACACTCATTGTAGCCAGGCCCACGGAACCTCTAGCTTCCATCTGGGCCCCGGGACCGTCACCCCAAGTCTCTGAAACTTGACTGTCCACCACACACTCGGCAACACAAACAAAAATCAGCGCACTCCTGTCAGTGAGCTTGTAGCCCTGCTGACAGCGGACACTTGTACACACAAAAACAGACATCAAGTATCAAAACAAAAACAGTCATAAAATGAATCCTGGCGCTCGGGGATCCTGTCCTGAAAACCATGTAATCAACAAGTTCATTATAAAAACCAAAAGGGCAAGGGTTAAAATATTCTTGTAAATTCAACACAAACGTTCCACGAACGCAATCGACAACCTGCAAGAACGAAAACAAGTTACGCAAGCAGCGCGCAATCCGCTCCTTGGCTGGCGGCCGTTGCTGCTGCTGCAAAAAATCAAGTCACACAGAAAACCAAAGCAGAGCTCGCTCATGTCGCAAGCAAGCTCAAGCGTCAAACATTTGGTCACTGTCCACCTAGTCCGTCACCCCGTTGGGTGAGCTCAAGGTCGTCACACGTCAAATTGTCCAAAGTCTTGATGTTCAATACTAGTTCTGTCTTGTCTGACCATATCACTGAAACGGGCCTTCTCCATCGAACCGTTTGGTTGTCGATGGTGCCCCTGATTGATCATTGAACCATGGTTCCGATCAGAACTCATCACTTACCAGTTCCAGTCCCTCCGATCTGTACCACCCCTTCAGGTGAGAGGAATTTTATCCTCAACGGCAAACACATCATCCCAACTTCAGACCTCTCTGGCCAATCATACTGCGCACACACAGCCGTAGATGATCCCATGCGCACTCACCCATCCACACACTCACAGACACACTCATCCGTCTCTATCACTCAGCTCTCCCCCCAAACCAAGCAAAGTTAGTATGTTAGTGTGTAGGCAAATATTGACTCCTAATAGTGACTCTTCACATTCGGACATACTCGTCAACATGACCTATTATAAAATCTCCAATTCAATTTTCCATAAACTCGCCCATCAGATTCATCGCAAATTGTCATATATGTCTATCTGAGGGACTAACTGTGGGACCCGCGTTTTGAGGGAGCCTCCATACCCTCGTATTGGTCCTACAAACTCGATCTCTATTACTTATGTTAATTAAATTCAATAAAGATGGGTCAGACTATTCTCTCTGGCTTTTTACGTCATCGTTTGGCTCTCCCCCTTTTTCCCCGTTGTCTTGCTCAAAACTGTTTCTCAGTCTGCTTCTCTTTATTGCCCCTCTTGGCGAGTCTCACTCCCCCCCTTTTTCTTTTCTTCCTCTTCCTAAAACTCCTGCCTGTCACACCATCCAACACCTCTCCCTACTTCCTTGTGGTCGCCTATCACCACTCCTCACTCGCGCGGCCTGCCCCCCTTCTGCAAAGCTGCAGCTCCACACAGGGAGCGCCGAGCCCTCTCCCTCGAATGAGCAGTTTTTAATGTAATTCACGTCATTGCTGTCCAGATCTTCTATCCTCAATCTCCCTTGCTGCCACTTCCTGTTAAAATGCCAAAATACTCCCGTTCCTACTTGCTCTAATCCGATCTTTGACAATGGAGTTTGCCCTTATTAAACCTTCGAATATCTATGTCCTCCTATTATCTTCGCCTCCACCTCTTAGTAGTTCTTTTGACAGAATCTCCTATTGGTAACCCTACAGCGGACTGTTTAGCACATAATCCCTTACTTCGCTCTCCTGCTTCTACATTGCCGTGTGGGTGCAGTTGAATTTGAGCCCTATCTCAGTCATTATCTTGTTACCTGTGGCCTTGTGCGACTCCTATGCATGAATGTGTGAAAGTCAAAAATTTAACGGATCCAACTTTCTGACTACCCAACCTCCACTATGGTGCAACAAACTTCTATCGTATTGAGTAGGTACATCGAGCGTCCTAGCTTCCTCTCGGCTGAATCCACTTTAGTCTAGATGTCTTATTCTAAAATTTATCTAACTCGATTTCTACGTCTTATGTCTGGTGAGCCAAAACATCAGATCTCGCTCTTGTTTCTCACCGTTTCAGCCCATTTGTTTTATTCAAATCTGTTCAATCTCTGACCATGATGCTTCTCTCTGTAGCTCTACGCATTATTCAATTTTTTATCAAATCTCCTCAGTTCTGTCAAACCCAGTGCACAATGAAGCTCCTGTCCACTCTAACCCAAGCCCCACGAGGTCTTAGCACCGCCAGGAGTGCGATTTGGCCATCGGACATTTCAAGTCCATATCTTCTGCCGCACCTCACCCTCTCAAGATGGTGTCCTTTTGTTGTTGCTTCAGAGCCAACACATCCATCACTCTCGAATGAGTCCATTGTTCAAATGTCCATTTTTTCTTCAACATTGTGAGTTCCTCCACTTCTCACTGTCTTTTCTCGTCTCCGAGGATGTTGTCTATCCTCCGGAGTGTACTTGCCCCCTCCAAGCACAACAACAGTCTTACTTTGTCCTTGCCAAAGGTCAAAGGTGCCTCAAAGCCAGGCACCGTCTTGTAGTCGTCCGCGGCTGCAGGCGGAGTCTCGGGGTCGAGTTTTCAGGGATCCTGGCACTGAGAGAGACAGACTGGGACACCAAACTTGTAAGGCTATCTCCAAATGTAGCTGCTGCCCTCCATTCACTAGTAACGTTTGTTTACCAAAAGTCGAATTCTCCTAGTAACAGCAATGTCGTCTTTATATTGTAAGTCCTGCAACTCATCCTATTGTCGAGCTACGTTTTGTCTATAGTTCCAATTTAATGGGACAGTACATTGTGTCTTCAGTATCATTATTCAAAATTAACTCCGAGGTCTGCGTCCCACAACTAGCCCTGATCTATGTCTTGATCTCTCACGCGTTATTACCTGTGTCATGCTTGCTCAAAAATGCGACTTAGAATATGTGCTGTGAATTTCCAATCTCCTCGATCAAAGTGGATCCCGCTTCTCAGCTCTCCTCTCTCATGCTCCTGTTAGCCTGCAATTGTTCAAATCAAAAATGTTATTGTCTTTTAACTGTCTTTCTGTTGAACCTCTAAGTCTCTCGTGTTGCTAACTTATCTCCTCCAGGAAATGATTTAAAGGGTGTTAAAGAAAGGACCAATAGATTACTCCCAATATCTCCTCATTATTTACGAGTTAGCCCCCCTTTCTTCTCTCACTCCCTCTTTCTATCTGTCTCTGGCCGCATTTGTGGCGTCCTGACGTAAATTAGTGAAGAATTTGGGGGCAGCGCTCCACGAAGCTTTTCCTCAGACGACCTGGGAGTTCTGTCCGTGTCTCTTTGTCCTCTGGGAGGAGACGTGCGCGTGCACCGTCTCGTATTTGTTATGCAAACAGGAGAAATAGCAATCTCGTTCAAGTTAACGTAATCACTCACTTTCTCATTAGTTGTCAGATGGACTAGGGGCGCTGGCCGCCCTCAACAGGCTCCCTCTTAATTTACGAGCGAACCCCCCTTTCCTCACTGTCTCCCCCCACCTATCGGTCCTGGGCCGAATGTGTGGCGTCCTGCCACAAATCACTGCTGCCACGGCCCAACTCCTTTCTTAAGACACACAGGTACACAAACATTAGTATTTTAGTGAGTATTGCAAGCATGTCTCTCTCTTGCCTGTTTGCAAACTGTTCAACATTAGTGCCAGTGAAGTTTCAGTTTCAATCATGCACGTTCGTTGTTAATCATGCACCCTTCGCTCATCCACATTCGATCTCCCCTCGTCATGTCTCAGTTCTCATCGACATTGACCTCTACCGGGGGGACCCAGCCTCGCCTTTGCGGGCTCCTCGGCACAGCGCCCTCGGACAAGGGGGGGGGTCAGCGTACCAATGTTGACTCCACGGGCTGGCCAGGCCCGCGCGTCTCGCCGGCCCCCACCTTTGCCGACAGAGCACCATTCCGCGCCTTGGAGCACCCAGGGCCCCCTCCTTTCTTCTCTCACTGCCGTCTCCCATGCGTGTGCACATAAACGCACACACACCGAGCGCGCACACAACCGCACATGCACACACCCATCCGCGCGCACGCACGCCCGCTCAATACACACCGCGCGCACGCAGAGCTCACACACTCACACGCATCCGCACGCACGCGCACCACATACACCAAGCGCGCACACAGCTCAGACGAACGACAACTGACAGAAACTTCACAGACATTACGCACAAACATAGAACACAGACAAAGGGATTCGAATCCATCTCTCATGTAGCTTCTCACTAACCGCTTCCATGCGGTTTGGTCATTCTGTGTCTTCTTACCGTGCGCAGGTGCACGTACAAACATGCCCTTTGCACTTCTTGTCTTTGTTTCCCCTAAGAGCGCTTTGCATTTCCCCTTATACTGCAGATTTTTAACTTCAGTGTGCACACAAATTACTTTTTTACATGGTATACCAAAATTAACCCCCCTGAGGCCTCTTTTTTCCACGTTTTCCAATTTCTATCGGCTGCCCACTCCTCCGCTCTGCCAATTGCGGTCTGCTGCAAGCCGTAAATTTTATCAGACTTTGACAGGAGTGTGTGCTATTACAGTGCGCCTCGCCAATCGGAATCGGACCGTGACGACTTGGGTACAACCGCAGCGCACCGGTTCACCCCGGTAAGTTGCCCGAAGAGTGTCTCTCTAAGCGGCTAACGCACCAGCTGTCAGCCGGGGGAACCTTGCAACCCGCACAAACTCCTAATCTGATCAGTGCTCAAATAACGTGGTCTGCGCGCATCATTCTTCTCGGCACCCTGGTCCCAGACCCAGCCGGTAAATTTCCCACATTCGTTCACACAGTTACGGATGCCAAGGCTGCGCACTCCTCCGCTTTGCCAATTGCGGTCTGCCTCAAGCCTCCCTTTTTCGTGCGACCTATATATAGAGACAAATGCCCCCACCGGACATCTCGACCACATTGAGTGTGATCTCAACTACATTGAGTGTGATCTCAACGTCCCAGCACGACCCCGGGAATTGTGCCTCCGGTGGCTTGGTGGTGCCCGTCTCTTGTCGCACACAGTGTTCAATCGTACCTGTGTTTCCGCCTCAATCACACAGCTAAAATTTCCATCCTCCATCGGATCTGTAGCCAAAACAAAGTCCACGTTTTATGGGACTTTCTATTATTCTTCTCTCGTGACAGCCGATCAGCGATGTCCCAGACATCCTGTCCTGTTTCACGTGCCCTCTCTCGGAGCATTTTCTTTCTCATTCATCATTCACACCAGACATGTCACTCACACTGTTGTGCACATTCCCCATTAAGTTTTATGCAATTTTCCCATTTTTATTTGCCTTCTTTCTTTTTTTTTTTTTTTTTTTTTTTTTTTTTTTTTTTTCTATTTTTATTGAACATTTTCATTTTTCTATTGGGGCTACACCCCCCTTTCAAACTCCACATCTCGTCGACATCCAGCTAGGGGAGACCAATCCCCCCCCTTTTTGCCAGCCACTGGCACACCAGGCCCGTTAACTGTCCCGCTCAGGAGCCACTCCATCCCCCCCCACACCAGGCACGAGCACATTGCGATACTGTGAGTGGAAGCTTCTCACCTCAAACTCAGCCTGCCGGCCGGACGCTCGATGCTCGCACCCAGGCGGGCGAGGGCTCCCCGAAGGACAAGAGAACTGTTCGTGACGCCAAAATTGTGGTGAATTCTCTTCGATGGTCAGCTGGTCTTCCAAACAAGATGGTGAAAAAGTGGCTGGCTTGGGGAAGGAAAACTTCAGTCACACATGGCTGATTGGGGAAAGATTTTATTCAACCGATGTCAGAGAGAAGTGTCTCGCGCCCTAGCCAAGATGTCGAGTTCCTTTGTCTACTCTCGTCCTAAACCTTATACTCTTGCGCTTCCCTCCACGCGGGAGCGCGCAGATAGGGCTGTTGGCTGACCTATGACCCCGCAGTTGCCTCCTCATCTCTACATCATGTGCATCTTAGCAGTTGTTAATGGAAGCCAGATGTGTCTGGCGCCAATGAGTCTACCTTCCTGGACCAAGCCCTAAACAATACCACACGAACCTGACCCGAACATGACCTGGTCATACTTAGGCTTACTAGTGAGATATACATTGCATGATACCAGAATAAAAATTCACAACAAACATAAACCAAACGTTGGAGGTGGTCATTTCTTCATGCGCAGTGATAAACTCGGCACTCTAAAGCACCCGAGAGCGTTTTTTTTCGATGCCAACCTAACCAGAGTGACGGGAGCGGCACAATTCAGAAAAAGCGCTCAGCTCGCCGAGAAAATGCGATTTAAGCAATAAAATTAAAAATGCTTATAAAACATAAACCAAACGTTGGAGGTGGTCATTTCTTCATGCGCAGTGATAAACTCGGCACTCTAAAGCACCCGAGAGCGTTTCTTTCGATGTCAACCTAACCAGAGTGACGGGAGCGGCACAATTCAGAAAAAGCGCTCAGCTCGCCGAGAAAATGCGATTTAAGCAATAAAATTAAAAATGCTTATAAAACATAAACCAAACGTTGGGAGGTGGTCATTTCTTCATGCGCAGTGATAAACTCGGCACTCTAAAGCACCCGAGAGCGTTTTTTTCGATGCCAACCTAACCAGAGTGACGGGAGCGGCACAATTCAGAAAAAGTGCTCAGCTCGCCGAGAAAATGCGATTTAAGCAATAAAATTAAAAATGCTTATAAAACATAAACCAAACGTTGGAGGTGGTCATTTCTTCATGCGCAGTGATAAACTCGGCACTATAAAGCACCCGAGAGCGTTTTTTTCGATGCCAACCTAACCAGAGTGACGGGAGCGGCACAATTCAGAAAAAGCGCTCAGCTCGCCGAGAAAATGCGATTTAAGCAATAAAATTTAAAATGCTTATAAAACATAAACCAAACGTTGTAGATGGTCATTTCTTATTACGCAGTAATAAACTCGGCACTCTAAAGCACCCGAGAGCGTTTGTTAGGGTGGTGTTCACTCTAACTTATTTTGCAAGGACCACACTGGAGACAAGTTAGTCGTTTTAGACACCTGCAGGCGGAGAGTTCACTCGTCGCTGTGCTCTCAGCGATGATCGAATGAAGTCTGACTCAGGCCTCGTCAGGCGCTTATTTATTGAGAGAAACAACGTGGGGTTGAAAGTGGGGGTTTGGGAATACACAGGTTGGGGTGAAGCAGCCGGTCCCTGCTGATCAAAGCATAGCAGGGGACCTTTTACGACGTTCTGTAAACAAAGCAACTTTGATTGCTTCCTCTGCAGCTAGTCAATAAGTTGAAATGATCTTAGCACTTTGGTAAACTAATTTTGTCTAGACAGGACAAACTAGTTAAATTATTACAGGTTATATTCCAACATAATCATACGATGAAGATATTCTGCAAACCCTAACATATCCCTCCTGTTTTATCATATGATTATGTCAACCTCGATCAATCAAACGCAAGTAAGAAAATACAATGAAAGCAATAACTTCCAGTGAAGGTGAGGTTTTCCCACAATACTCCAGTCCAAAGTATGTGCAACTCAAAAAACCTGCGGCCAGATTATGTGCAGGAAAAGAGTTACACGGTCCCTCTGCCTTAGGCGACCAGACTGTTATCAATCAAGATAAAAATTGCTCGTGATTGTTCAGCCGTTGGGGGCTTGGCACGCCCACTGGTGGAGGGTGAGCTCGATTCTCACCCCCTTTGCAGAGGATTATTCTGCCTCTGTATGAACTGGGGCGGGGACTGTCGATGGCTGGTCTGGTTCCTTGCAGGAACCCTTCACTGGGGTGCACTGGGACAGATGATACCACGATCCTCCTTTGCCGGCCAGCCGGACGGCATGTGAGATGCGCTCCACCAATTTATAGGGTCCAGTCGACGCAGGCTCCGTCCCCCTCCTTCTTGGGAACGTTGGGGTGATCTGGACCTGGATCCGCCACCTAAAGGACAGCAGCACGTCCAGAAAACAGCAAAAAACAGCACCTTTTCTGCAACCTTTGCATTAGTCATTTGAGATGTTCTGCTCCTCTCATCACTGTTTTGGTTGCCCTGGTTACAGAGGCGTTGCTACACCAAAGGGAGGGAAGATTGTGTCTGTAGCAACGTTGATTAGCTAAGGAATGTAGTGTGGTGTGAACTAGCACTTCATTGTCGGCCCGTGACCCCCGCAGAGTTTGTCCATCTGTTCTTCTCCAGTTGTTGGCCGCGAATGAGATCAGATACTTCTGTCACTAAAGAGGAAGAACGTAGATAAAAGAAAAGCCATAAACTCGTAAAGACAAGGCCCACAGGTCTGGCAGGCCAAGGCTTCACTTAAATTATTCCAACATTTCCCTCCTGTTTCTCACACATTTGCTAAATTTCTAAATTACCAAAAACAACCACTTCTCTTGATTTTCAGTTGTCGGATCACAAGTATGCGCACAAATATTTCCACCAAAGAGGATAAATGTTGCGACATCATTATTCGGAAACACACAGATCTGGGAAAAAGTCTGCAAACTCAAGTGCAAAAATTGCATCACCATCATCGATATCATCAACATGTTGCTGTTCAGATATTAGGCATCCCCGGGCCATCTCGTCGTCCATGGGCGAGATTGCTGTAGTGATAAGACGATTAAACAGAGCACGGAGACATGGAATACAACAACATCCACACAAGGTGAGTATAGCAGTAATTGAGGACACAAGGGCTTTATACTTCCCAAAAGCAGTCATCCACTTGTTGTGCTCTTTCATCCTCGTGTTGAGGGCTTGCAAGTTTGCAATCATCTTCGTCAGGCTCCCATCAGGGGCGGTGTCATTCTGGATGAAGGTGCAGCATTGTTCCCTGAACATTGCGCAGACCCTTCCTTTCCCAGACAACAACATAACAAGAGCATTGCGGTTCTGGATTGACATTAGGGAAGGCGTGGCTAGCTGTTCGTGCACTGTCTCAAGTCCCGCTTGTGTCCGTTTGCCCAATTTCTGCATGTTGCAATGGATGTAATTTATCCTGTCAACGTTCTTGTTCATCGTCCACCAGCAGCAAATGGAGGACTCCCATCCCGCTTCAATTTGGTCAATTAATTCTTATTAATCAGGAACTCCTCTGGGGACTTTAATTGCATCAATTTTAGTCAGATCATCGTCGCCTCTCAAATTTAAAGACATTATATTTTTGTTTTTTCCAGCTTTTTCCCAGATCTTGGCATGTCGATACATATACAATTTTGGTTGACTACTTTCTCTAAAAGCAATGGTTTCTTTTCTTTTTCTTCCATTCAACGGATATTATATAGAACACTCTGTCACACATTTCACAATCAATAAACAAACTATCCACATTCATTTTCGAGATATTGATTCCATTCTTTAACATCTACAGCAGTTGTTGACAAACTATTATTTCTTTACATAACGTTTTTGCCACTGTTAAGGCATTCAGTGTTTATTTTGAAGCCAATTCAATCCATTTTTAGAATGCATCTATTATGACCAGGCATTATAACCCTGTGGATCGTGTTAAGCACATGTTAAACAAGCTCTACAAAAAAAAATTATAAACGTTTTGAATATGAATCAAATTCATATGTTGTATAAAGCTGACTGAACTGCCCTTCCATCCCCCCTGTTGAGCCAGGTGTCAACGGCACGTGACAACACCATGGCTCAATACAGCTGCCCATTTGTATCGTTTCCTTTCCTTTCTCAACGTGACAACCCAATCCACCAATCGAATAACAAAAAAATAAAAAAAATAAAAAAAATAACTGCTAATAAAATAATATAATAGTTAACTGTTGTAGTTCCATAACTTTAACAAACTCAATCGCTCTCTTATTCTGAAATTTTAAATTTAGCTTTGAAATGTCGGTATTTCATAATTGTACATCATCTAATTCCAGAAAGCAAGTTCTTTCCATCTCTCAAATTTTGTCTAACCAAGGCTAGGCACTAAAGGAGCGTGGACCAGTTACTGCCCATAAACAAATTGCTCGCTTTTTATTTTTTATTTTTTTATTTTTCCTTCCTATCTTAACAAAATCGGTTTTGTTTTGCGGTGCAAATCAGATAGACTACAGATAAATAAATTCTTTAGTGCACCTATATTAGCGAAACACATAACACAACACACAGACAACACAAAAACAGCAGAGACAGAGCTCACAAACAACACCAACAAACAACGCTGCGCAGACGTCATCCTCTATTTTGACGTGTTGGTTATACTTTTTCTTTTTCTTTTTTCTTTCCTCAGTGCCTTTTAGTCTTCGTGCAACTATTGTCACACCTTCCCTAGGCATCACCCTGCTTCAACATCACTTGCCACCACGCACTCAGCACATCCCTGGAGTGGGTACGACCCACTCCGCGCGCAGCCACAGCAAGGGAAGCAAGAGGGGGGGCCCGGCATTTTCATACTGATTTATCCCAGCCTGGCCAGTACTGGGACAATCAATGCCGCTGACCCCCACTCGCGCCAACCCAGCAAACAGCTGCCCGCAGAGTCCAGAGCCCCACACCTACATCAGTCTCCCCCACAATCAAATTACAATATCAATCACCACAGGAGCCGGCTCCTACACCCTTTTCACACCACAATACCACACTCCCCCCTCCACAGTCCAGTCTAAGTGGAGACAATGGAAGGCAGGAAGGCACAGGTGAGACACCGAAGGAGCAAGCTCCAGCAGTCCTCCCACTAACCAATTACAACATACAACAAAAGCACAAATCACTTATGTCTGTTTGGGAGGATCACAACAGCCAAACGTTACAAATGACAAACCACAAGACACAGGTCTGGGAACCACATCAACGACCGCCAAACGCAAATGCCGGGTCAAGGACTGTTCTTCGTCTGTTCTTCGCAACTCTTGTCAAAAGCAACCTTTATTTTTCTTTCGTTTGTATTTGCTCGGGTTTTTTATTTCCCTTCCTAGCATCTAACTTACTCAAAATAATTCTTCCTTCAAAGTCGCTCAACTACTTGCCCATAGCAGTCTCAAACAACTTCAATCATTCAACCTGTATTTTCCCTTCAGTCGGGCATTCAGTCATCAATGCTCATTTGCATCTCACACACATTCCATCACATTGGTCCCAATTCATCCAAGCACTCCACACAACATTCACATACCATTTTCAATTCAAGGTTCCTGATAGAACAATCCACTAATCCCAAAAAAACCTCAATACAATAAAAACGGCTGGCAAATTAATTAAATTAAGTTTTTTCTTTGTTTTCAAATTTAAAGAACTCAACCTCTCAGATTCAGCTTGCATATAGAAGATCGTATAATCTTACAACACAACCAATCAATAATTTCTATTAAATGTAGCATACAATGTCTCTGTATTAGCATGAGCGGTCAAAAAAGGGGGGGGGAAGCTTGACATGTTGAAAATTTGGCTTTTCCTCTGCCTCTTCCTCCACCCTTTGATTGGTATTGTTTTGCACGACAACACGCTCTCGCCAAGTGGCCCCGTTTCCCACAGTTCCAACAGTCCAAATTTGAGCTGGAGTTTGAATTGAATGGCGGCCTGCCGCCTTGTTGGTCTCTAATGCAGGTTTAAATTGACCTTCCACCAAATTCTCTCTGCAGTCAATTTATCCTACCAGTCGCACACTCTCAACCACACAACATTCATGCAAACAGCTTGGAACAACGGACAAAAAAAAGAATCCACGCCCTTCTTCACTTAAGAAAAAGAAGCTCTGTTCTTTTTCTTAGCCCGTTCCTTCCACTGGGACTTGAAACCCCAGCTGTTTCATAGCTTGGAAACACCAAAGCCGTATCTCATAGCTTGGAAACACCAAAGCCGTATCTCATAGCTTGGAAACACCAAAGCCGTATCTCATAGCTTGGAAACACCAAAGCCGTATCTCATAGCTTGGAAACACCAAAGCCGTATCTCATAGCTTGGAAACACCAAAGCCGTATCTCATAGCTTGGAAACACCAAAGCCGTATCTGCGCTTTTTTCTATGACTTACTTGTCTCCCTTGGTCCGCTGTAATGTGGGACCCCGTCAAACCACCTCTGACAGACGAAGGCAGACCTAAGATGCTGGCCCAGCGAAGAAATTCTCTTCCCAGGACTTTCTTCTCCAGGTCCCCATAAAGGACGCTGGCTTGTCGACAATGCAGCACGTCCTCCTCCGTCAGCCAGATGGCGGGTATGAGGGTCCCGGGTTTCGGCACCAAAAATGTTAGGGTGGTGTTCACTCTAACTTATTTTGCAAGGACCACACTGGAGACAAGTTAGTCGTTTTAGACACCTGCAGGCGGAGAGTTCACTCGTCGCTGTGCTCTCAGCGATGATCGAATGAAGTCTGACTCAGGCCTCGTCAGGCGCTTATTTATTGAGAGAAACAACGTGGGGTTGAAAGTGGGGGTTTGGGAATACACAGGTTGGGGTGAAGCAGCCGGTCCCTGCTGATCAAAGCATAGCAGGGGACCTTTTACGACGTTCTGTAAACAAAGCAACTTTGATTGCTTCCTCTGCAGCTAGTCAATAAGTTGAAATGATCTTAGCACTTTGGTAAACTAATTTTGTCTAGACAGGACAAACTAGTTAAATTATTACAGGTTATATTCCAACATAATCATACGATGAAGATATTCTGCAAACCCTAACAGCGTTTTTTTCCATGCCAACCTAACCAGAGTGACGGGAGCGGCACAATTCAGAAAAAGTGCTCAGCTCGCCGAGAAAATGCGATTTAAGCAATAAAATTAAAAATGCTTATAAAACATAAACCAAACGTTGGAGGTGGTCATTTCTTCATGCGCAGTGATAAACTCGGCACTCTAAAGCACCCGAGAGCGTTTTTTTCGATGCCAACCTAACCAGAGTGACGGGAGCGGCACAATTCAGAAAAAGTGCTCAGCTCGCCGAGAAAATGCGATTTAAGCAATAAAATTAAAAATGCTTATAAAACATAAACCAAACGTTGGAGGTGGTCATTTCTTCATGCGCAGTGATAAACTCGGCACTCTAAAGCACCCGAGAGCGTTTTTTTCCATGCCAACCTAACCAGAGTGACGGGAGCGGCACAATTCAGAAAAAGTGCTCAGCTCGCCGAGAAAATGCGATTTAAGCAATAAAATTAAAAATGCTTATAAAACATAAACCAAACGTTGGAGGTGGCCATTTCTTCATGCGCAGTGATAAACTCGGCACTCTAAAGCACCCGAGAGCGTTTTTTTCCATGCCAACCTAACCAGAGTGACGGGAGCGGCACAATTCAGAAAAAGTGCTCAGCTCGCCGAGAAAATGCGATTCAAGCAATAAAATTAAAAATGCTTATAAAACATAAACCAAACGTTGGAGGTGGCCATTTCTTCATGCGCAGTGATAAACTCGGCACTCTAAAGCACCCGAGAGCGTTTTTTTCCATGCCAACCAAACCAGAGTGACAGGAGCGGCACAATTCAGAAAAAGTGCTCAGCTCGCCGAGAAAATGCGATTTAAGCAATAAAATTAAAAATGCTTATAAAACATAAACCAAACGTTGGAGGTGGTCTTTTCTTCATGCGCAGTGATAAACTCGGCACTCTAAAGCACCCGAGAGCGTTTTTTTCCATGCCAACCTAAACAGAGTGACGGGAGCGGCACAATTCAGAAAAAGTGCTCAGCTCGCCGAGAAACTGCGATTTAAGCAATAAAATTAAAAATGCTTATAAAACATAAACCAAACGTTGGAGGTGGTCATTTATTCATGCGCAGTGATAAACTCGGCACTCTAAAGCACCCGAGAGCGTTTTTTTCGATGCCAACCTAACCAGAGTGACGGGAGCGGCACAATTCAGAAAAAGTGCTCAGCTCGCCGAGAAAATGCGATTTAAGCAATAAAATTAAAAATGCTTATAAAACATAAACCAAACGTTGGAGGTGGTCATTTCTTCATGCGCAGTGATAAACTCGGCACTCTAAAGCACCCGAGAGCGTTTTTTTCGATGCCAACCTAACCAGAGTGACGGGAGCGGCACAATTCAGAAAAAGTGCTCAGCTCGCCGAGAAAATGCGATTTAAGCAATAAAATTAAAAATGCTTATAAAACATAAACCAAACGTTGGAGGTGGTCATTTCTTCATGCGCAGTGATAAACTCGGCACTCTAAAGCACCCGAGAGCGTTTTTTTCGATGCCAACCTAACCAGAGTGACGCGAGCGGCACAATTCAGAAAAAGCGCTCAGCTCGCCGAGAAAATGCGATTTAAGCAATAAAATTAAAAATGCTTATAAAACATAAACCAAACGTTGGAGGTGGTCATTTCTTCATGCACAGTGATAAACTCGGCACTCTAAAGCACCCGAGAGCGTTTTTTTCCATGCCAACCTAACCAGAGTGACCGGAGCGGCACAATTCAGAAAAAGTGCTCAGCTCGCCGAGAAAATGCGATTTAAGCAATAAAATTAAAAATGCTTATAAAACATAAACCAAACGTTGTAGATGGTCATTTCTTATTACGCAGTAATAAACTCGGCACTCTAAAGCACCCGAGAGCGTTTTTTTCCATGCCAACCTAACCAGAGTGACGGGAGCGGCACAATTCAGAAAAAGTGCTCAGCTCGCCGAGAAAATGCGATTTAAGCAATAAAATTAAAAATGCTTATAAAACATAAACCAAACGTTGGAGGTGGTCATTTCTTCATGCGCAGTGATAAACTCGGCACTCTAAAGCACCCGAGAGCGTTTTTTTCCATGCCAACCTAACCAGAGTGACGGGAGCGGCACAATTCAGAAAAAGTGCTCAGCTCGCCGAGAAAATGCGATTTAAGCAATAAAATTAAAAATGCTTATAAAACATAAACCAAACGTTGGAGGTGGTCATTTCTTCATGCGCAGTGATAAAATCGGCACTCTAAAGCACCCGAGAGCGTTTTTTTCCATGCCAACCTAACCAGAGTGACGGGAGCGGCACAATTCAGAAAAAGTGCTCAGCTCGCCGAGAAAATGCGATTTAAGCAATAAAATTAAAAATGCTTATAAAACATAAACCAAACGTTGGAGGTGGCCATTTCTTCATGCGCAGTGATAAACTCGGCACTCTAAAGCACCCGAGAGCGTTTTTTTCCATGCCAACCTAACCAGAGTGACGGGAGCGGCACAATTCAGAAAAAGTGCTCAGCTCGCCGAGAAAATGCGATTCAAGCAATAAAATTAAAAATGCTTATAAAACATAAACCAAACGTTGGAGGTGGCCATTTCTTCATGCGCAGTGATAAACTCGGCACTCTAAAGCACCCGAGAGCGTTTTTTTCCATGCCAACCAAACCAGAGTGACAGGAGCGGCACAATTCAGAAAAAGTGCTCAGCTCGCCGAGAAAATGCGATTTAAGCAATAAAATTAAAAATGCTTATAAAACATAAACCAAACGTTGGAGGTGGTCTTTTCTTCATGCGCAGTGATAAACTCGGCACTCTAAAGCACCCGAGAGCGTTTTTTTCCATGCCAACCTAAACAGAGTGACGGGAGCGGCACAATTCAGAAAAAGTGCTCAGCTCGCCGAGAAACTGCGATTTAAGCAATAAAATTAAAAATGCTTATAAAACATAAACCAAACGTTGGAGGTGGTCATTTATTCATGCGCAGTGATAAACTCGGCACTCTAAAGCACCCGAGAGCGTTTTTTTCGATGCCAACCTAACCAGAGTGACGGGAGCGGCACAATTCAGAAAAAGTGCTCAGCTCGCCGAGAAAATGCGATTTAAGCAATAAAATTAAAAATGCTTATAAAACATAAACCAAACGTTGGAGGTGGTCATTTCTTCATGCGCAGTGATAAACTCGGCACTCTAAAGCACCCGAGAGCGTTTTTTTCGATGCCAACCTAACCAGAGTGACGGGAGCGGCACAATTCAGAAAAAGTGCTCAGCTCGCCGAGAAAATGCGATTTAAGCAATAAAATTAAAAATGCTTATAAAACATAAACCAAACGTTGGAGGTGGTCATTTCTTCATGCGCAGTGATAAACTCGGCACTCTAAAGCACCCGAGAGCGTTTTTTTCGATGCCAACCTAACCAGAGTGACGCGAGCGGCACAATTCAGAAAAAGCGCTCAGCTCGCCGAGAAAATGCGATTTAAGCAATAAAATTAAAAATGCTTATAAAACATAAACCAAACGTTGGAGGTGGTCATTTCTTCATGCACAGTGATAAACTCGGCACTCTAAAGCACCCGAGAGCGTTTTTTTCCATGCCAACCTAACCAGAGTGACCGGAGCGGCACAATTCAGAAAAAGTGCTCAGCTCGCCGAGAAAATGCGATTTAAGCAATAAAATTAAAAATGCTTATAAAACATAAACCAAACGTTGTAGATGGTCATTTCTTATTACGCAGTAATAAACTCGGCACTCTAAAGCACCCGAGAGCGTTTTTTTCCATGCCAACCTAACCAGAGTGACGGGAGCGGCACAATTCAGAAAAAGTGCTCAGCTCGCCGAGAAAATGCGATTTAAGCAATAAAATTAAAAATGCTTATAAAACATAAACCAAACGTTGGAGGTGGTCATTTCTTCATGCGCAGTGATAAACTCGGCACTCTAAAGCACCCGAGAGCGTTTTTTTCCATGCCAACCTAACCAGAGTGACGGGAGCGGCACAATTCAGAAAAAGTGCTCAGCTCGCCGAGAAAATGCGATTTAAGCAATAAAATTAAAAATGCTTATAAAACATAAACCAAACGTTGGAGGTGGTCATTTCTTCATGCGCAGTGATAAAATCGGCACTCTAAAGCACCCGAGAGCGTTTTTTTCGATGCCAACCTAACCAGAGTGACGGGAGCGGCACAATTCAGAAAAAGTGCTCAGCTCGCCGAGAAAATGCGATTTAAGCAATAAAATTAAAAATGCTTATAAAACATAAACCAAACGTTGGAGGTGGTCATTTCTTCATGCGCAGTGATAAACTCGGCACTCTAAAGCACCCGAGAGCGTTTTTTTCCATGCCAACCTAACCAGAGTGACGGGAGCGGCACAATTCAGAAAAAGTGCTCAGCTCGCCGAGAAAATGCGATTTAAGCAATAAAATTAAAAATGCTTATAAAACATAAACCAAACGTTGGAGGTGGCCATTTCTTCATGCGCAGTGATAAACTCGGCACTCTAAAGCACCCGAGAGCGTTTTTTTCCATGCCAACCTAACCAGAGTGACGGGAGCGGCACAATTCAGAAAAAGTGCTCAGCTCGCCGAGAAAATGCGATTCAAGCAATAAAATTAAAAATGCTTATAAAACATAAACCAAACGTTGGAGGTGGCCATTTCTTCATGCGCAGTGATAAACTCGGCACTCTAAAGCACCCGAGAGCGTTTTTTTCCATGCCAACCTAACCAGAGTGACGGGAGCGGCACAATTCAGAAAAAGCGCTCAGCTCGCCGAGAAAATGCGATTTAAGCAATAAAATTAAAAATGCTTATAAAACATAAACCAAACGTTGGAGGTGGTCATTTCTTCATGCGCAGTGATAAACTCGGCACTCTAAAGCACCCGAGAGCGTTTTTTTCCATGCCAACCTAAACAGAGTGACGGGAGCGGCACAATTCAGAAAAAGTGCTCAGCTCGCCGAGAAAATGCGATTTAAGCAATAAAATTAAAAATGCTTATAAAACATAAACCAAACGTTGTAGATGGTCATTTCTTATTACGCAGTAATAAACTCGGCACTCTAAAGCACCCGAGAGCGTTTTTTTCCATGCCAACCTAACCAGAGTGACGGGAGCGGCACAATTCAGAAAAAGTGCTCAGCTCGCCGAGAAAATGCGATTTAAGCAATAAAATTAAAAATGCTTATAAAACATAAACCAAACGTTGGAGGTGGTCATTTCTTCATGCGCAGTGATAAACTCGGCACTCTAAAGCACCCGAGAGCGTTTTTTTCCATGCCAACCTAACCAGAGTGACCGGAGCGGCACAATTCAGAAAAAGTGCTCAGCTCGCCGAGAAAATGCGATTTAAGCAATAAAATTAAAAATGCTTATAAAACATAAACCAAACGTTGTAGATGGTCATTTCTTATTACGCAGTAATAAACTCGGCACTCTAAAGCACCCGAGAGCGTTTTTTTCCATGCCAACCTAACCAGAGTGACGGGAGCGGCACAATTCAGAAAAAGTGCTCAGCTCGCCGAGAAAATGCGATTTAAGCAATAAAATTAAAAATGCTTATAAAACATAAACCAAACGTTGGAGGTGGTCATTTCTTCATGCGCAGTGATAAACTCGGCACTCTAAAGCACCCGAGAGCGTTTTTTTCCATGCCAACCTAACCAGAGTGACGGGAGCGGCACAATTCAGAAAAAGTGCTCAGCTCGCCGAGAAAATGCGATTTAAGCAATAAAATTAAAAATGCTTATAAAACATAAACCAAACGTTGGAGGTGGTCATTTCTTCATGCGCAGTGATAAAATCGGCACTCTAAAGCACCCGAGAGCGTTTTTTTCCATGCCAACCTAACCAGAGTGACGCGAGCGGCACAATTCAGAAAAAGCGCTCAGCTCGCCGAGAAAATGCGATTTAAGCAATAAAATTAAAAATGCTTATAAAACATAAACCAAACGTTGGAGGTGGTAATTTCTTCATGCACAGTGATAAACTCGGCACTCTAAAGCACCCGAGAGCGTTTTTTTCGATGCCAACCTAACCAGAGTGACGGGAGCGGCACAATTCAGAAAAAGTGCTCAGCTCGCCGAGAAAATGCGATTTAAGCAATAAAATTAAAAATGCTTATAAAACATAAACCAAACGTTGGAGGTGGTCATTTCTTATTACGCAGTAATAAACTCGGCACTCTAAAGCACCCGAGAGCGTTTTTTTCCATGCCAACCTAACCAGAGTGACGGGAGCGGCACAATTCAGAAAAAGTGCTCAGCTCGCCGAGAAAATGCGATTTAAGCAATAAAATTAAAAATGCTTATAAAACATAAACCAAACGTTGGAGGTGGTCATTTCTTATTACGCAGTAATAAACTCGGCACTCTAAAGCACCCGAGAGCGTTTTTTTCCATGCCAACCTAACCAGAGTGACGGGAGCGGCACAATTCAGAAAAAGTGCTCAGCTCGCCGAGAAAATGCGATTTAAGCAATAAAATTAAAAATGCTTATAAAACATAAACCAAACGTTGTAGATGGTCATTTCTTATTACGCAGTGATAAACTCGGCACTCTAAAGCACCCGAGAGCGTTTTTTTCGATGCCAACCTAACCAGAGTGACGGGAGCGGCACAATTCAGAAAAAGCGCTCAGCTCGCCGAGAAAATGCGATTTAAGCAATAAAATTAAAAATGCTTATAAAACATAAACCAAACGTTGGAGGTGGTCATTTCTTCATGCGCAGTGATAAACTCGGCACTCTAAAGCACCCGAGAGCGTTTTTTTCCATGCCAACCTAAACAGAGTGACGGGAGCGGCACAATTCAGAAAAAGTGCTCAGCTCGCCGAGAAAATGCGATTTAAGCAATAAAATTAAAAATGCTTATAAAACATAAACCAAACGTTGTAGATGGTCATTTCTTATTACGCAGTAATAAACTCGGCACTCTAAAGCACCCGAGAGCGATTTTTTCCATGCCAACCTAACCAGAGTGACGGGAGCGGCACAATTCAGAAAAAGTGCTCAGCTCGCCGAGAAAATGCGATTTAAGCAATAAAATTAAAAATGCTTATAAAACATAAACCAAACGTTGGAGGTGGTCATTTCTTCATGCGCAGTGATAAACTCGGCACTCTAAAGCACCCGAGAGCGTTTTTTTCGATGCCAACCTAACCAGAGTGACGGGAGCGGCACAATTCAGAAAAAGTGCTCAGCTCGCCGAGAAAATGCGATTTAAGCAATAAAATTAAAAATGCTTATAAAACATAAACCAAACGTTGGAGGTGGCCATTTCTTCATGCGCAGTGATAAACTCGGCACTCTAAAGCACCCGAGAGCGTTTTTTTCCATGCCAACCTAACCAGAGTGACGGGAGCGGCACAATTCAGAAAAAGTGCTCAGCTCGCCGAGAAAATGCGATTTAAGCAATAAAATTAAAAATGCTTATAAAACATAAACCAAACGTTGGAGGTGGTCATTTCTTCATGCGCAGTGATAAACTCGGCACTCTAAAGCACCCGAGAGCGTTTTTTTCCATGCCAACCTAACCAGAGTGACGGGAGCGGCACAATTCAGAAAAAGTGCTCAGCTCGCCGAGAAAATGCGATTTAAGCAATAAAATTAAAAATGCTTATAAAACATAAACCAAACGTTGGAGGTGGCCATTTCTTCATGCGCAGTGATAAACTCGGCACTCTAAAGCACCCGAGAGCGTTTTTTTCGATGCCAACCTAACCAGAGTGACGGGAGCGGCACAATTCAGAAAAAGTGCTCAGCTCGCCAAGAAAATGCGATTTAAGCAATAAAATTAAAAATGCTTATAAAACATAAACCAAACGTTGGAGGTGTGGCCATTTCTTCATGCGCAGTGATAAACTCGGCACTCTAAAGCACCCGAGAGCGTTTTTTTCCATGCCTAACCAGAGTGACGGGAGCGGCACAATTCAGAAAAAGTGCTCAGCTCGCCGAGAAAATGCGATTTAAGCAATAAAATTAAAAATGCTTATAAAACATAAACCAAACGTTGGAGGTGGTCATTTCTTCATGCGCAGTGATAAACTCGGCACTCTAAAGCACCCGAGAGCGTTTTTTTCCATGCCAACCTAACCAGAGTGACAGGAGCGGCACAATTCAGAAAAAGTGCTCAGCTCGCCGAGAAAATGCGATTTAAGCAATAAAATTAAAAATGCTTATAAAACATAAACCAAACGTTGGAGGTGGTCTTTTCTTCATGCGCAGTGATAAACTCGGCACTCTAAAGCACCCGAGAGCGTTTTTTTCCATGCCAACCTAAACAGAGTGACGGGAGCGGCACAATTCAGAAAAAGTGCTCAGCTCGCCGAGAAAATGCGATTTAAGCAATAAAATTAAAAATGCTTATAAAACATAAACCAAACGTTGTAGATGGTCATTTCTTATTACGCAGTAATAAACTCGGCACTCTAAAGCACCCGAGAGCGTTTTTTTCCATGCCAACCTAACCAGAGTGACGGGAGCGGCACAATTCAGAAAAAGTGCTCAGCTCGCCGAGAAAATGCGATTTAAGCAATAAAATTAAAAATGCTTATAAAACATAAACCAAACGTTGGAGGTGGTCATTTCTTCATGCACAGTGATAAACTCGGCACTCTAAAGCACCCGAGAGCGTTTTTTTCCATGCCAACCTAACCAGAGTGACGGGAGCGGCACAATTCAGAAAAAGTGCTCAGCTCGCCGAGAAAATGCGATTTAAGCAATAAAATTAAAAATGCTTATAAAACATAAACCAAACGTTGGAGGTGGTCATTTCTTCATGCGCAGTGATAAACTCGGCACTCTAAAGCACCCGAGAGCGTTTTTTTCCATGCCAACCTAACCAGAGTGACAGGAGCGGCACAATTCAGAAAAAGTGCTCAGCTCGCCGAGAAAATGCGATTTAAGCAATAAAATTAAAAATGCTTATAAAACATAAACCAAACGTTGGAGGTGGTCTTTTCTTCATGCGCAGTGATAAACTCGGCACTCTAAAGCACCCGAGAGCGTTTTTTTCCATGCCAACCTAAACAGAGTGACGGGAGCGGCACAATTCAGAAAAAGTGCTCAGCTCGCCGAGAAAATGCGATTTAAGCAATAAAATTAAAAATGCTTATAAAACATAAACCAAACGTTGTAGATGGTCATTTCTTATTACGCAGTAATAAACTCGGCACTCTAAAGCACCCGAGAGCGTTTTTTTCCATGCCAACCTAACCAGAGTGACGGGAGCGGCACAATTCAGAAAAAGTGCTCAGCTCGCCGAGAAAATGCGATTTAAGCAATAAAATTAAAAATGCTTATAAAACATAAACCAAACGTTGGAGGTGGTCATTTCTTCATGCACAGTGATAAACTCGGCACTCTAAAGCACCCGAGAGCGTTTTTTTCCATGCCAACCTAACCAGAGTGACGGGAGCGGCACAATTCAGAAAAAGTGCTCAGCTCGCCGAGAAAATGCGATTTAAGCAATAAAATTAAAAATGCTTATAAAACATAAACCAAACGTTGGAGGTGGTCATTTCTTCATGCGCAGTGATAAACTCGGCACTCTAAAGCACCCGAGAGCGTTTTTTTCGATGCCAACCTAACCAGAGTGACGGGAGCGGCACAATTCAGAAAAAGTGCTCAGCTCGCCGAGAAAATGCGATTTAAGCAATAAAATTAAAAATGCTTATAAAACATAAACCAAACGTTGGAGGTGGTCATTTCTTCATGCGCAGTGATAAACTCGGCACTCTAAAGCACCCGAGAGCGTTTTTTTCCATGCCAACCTAACCAGAGTGACGAGCGGCACAATTCAGAAAAAGTGCTCAGCTCGCCGAGAAAATGCGATTTAAGCAATAAAATTAAAAATGCTTATAAAACATAAACCAAACGTTGGAGGTGGTCATTTCTTCATGCGCAGTGATAAACTCGGCACTCTAAAGCACCCGAGAGTGTTTTTTTCGATGCCAACCTAACCAGAGTGACGGGAGCGGCACAATTCAGAAAAAGTGCTCAGCTCGCCGAGAAAATGCGATTTAAGCAATAAAATTAAAAATGCTTATAAAACATAAACCAAACGTTGTAGATGGTCATTTCTTATTACGCAGTAATAAACTCGGCACTCTAAAGCACCCGAGAGCGTTTTTTTCCATGCCAACCTAACCAGAGTGACGGGAGCGGCACAATTCAGAAAAAGTGCTCAGCTCGCCGAGAAAATGCGATTTAAGCAATACAATTAAAAATGCTTATAAAACATAAACCAAACGTTGGAGGTGGTCATTTCTTCATGTGCAGTGATAAACTCGGCACTCTAAAGCACCCGAGAGCGTTTTTTTCCATGCCAACCTAACCAGAGTGACGGGAGCGGCACAATTCAGAAAAAGTGCTCAGCTCGCCGAGAAAATGCGATTTAAGCAATAAAATTAAAAATGCTTATAAAACATAAACCAAACGTTGGAGGTGGTCATTTCTTCATGCACAGTGATAAACTCGGCACTCTAAAGCACCCGAGAGCGTTTTTTTCGATGCCAACCTAACCAGAGTGACGGGAGCGGCACAATTCAGAAAAAGTGCTCAGCTCGCCGAGAAAATGCGATTTAAGCAATAAAATTAAAAATGCTTATAAAACATAAACCAAACGTTGGAGGTGGTCATTTCTTCATGCGCAGTGATAAACTCGGCACTCTAAAGCACCCGAGAGCGTTTTTTTCGATGCCAACCTAACCAGAGTGACGGGAGCGGCACAATTCAGAAAAAGTGCTCAGCTCGCCGAGAAAATGCGATTTAAGCAATAAAATTAAAAATGCTTATAAAACATAAACCAAACGTTGGAGGTGGTCATTTCTTCATGCGCAGTGATAAACTCGGCACTCTAAAGCACCCAAGAGCGTTTTTTTCGATGCCAACCTAACCAGAGTGACGGGAGCGGCACAATTCAGAAAAAGCGCTCAGCTCGCCGAGAAAATGCGATTTAAGCAATAAAATTAAAAATGCTTATAAAACATAAACCAAACGTTGGAGGTGGTCATTTCTTCATGCACAGTGATAAACTCGGCACTCTAAAGCACCCGAGAGCGTTTTTTTCGATGCCAACCTAACCAGAGTGACGGGAGCGGCACAATTCAGAAAAAGTGCTCAGCTCGCCGAGAAAATGCGATTTAAGCAATAAAATTAAAAATGCTTATAAAACATAAACCAAACGTTGTAGATGGTCATTTCTTATTACGCAGTAATAAACTCGGCACTCTAAAGCACCCGAGAGCGTTTTTTTTCGATGCCAACCTAACCAGAGTGACGGGAGCGGCACAATTCAGAAAAAGCGCTCAGCTCGCCGAGAAAATGCGATTTAAGCAATAAAATTAAAAATGCTTATAAAACATAAACCAAACGTTGGAGGTGGTCATTTCTTCATGCACAGTGATAAACTCGGCACTCTAAAGCACCCGAGAGCGTTTTTTTCGATGCCAACCTAACCAGAGTGACGGGAGCGGCACAATTCAGAAAAAGTGCTCAGCTCGCCGAGAAAATGCGATTTAAGCAATAAAATTAAAAATGCTTATAAAACATAAACCAAACGTTGTAAATTGTCATTTCTTATTACGCAGTAATAAACTCGGCACTCTAAAGCACCAGAGAGCGTTTTTTTCGATGCCAACCTAACCAGAGTGACGGGAGCGGCACAATTCAGAAAAAGCGCTCAGCTCGCCGAGAAAATGCGATTTAAGCAATAAAATTAAAAATGCTTATAAAACATAAACCAAACGTTGGAGGTGGTCATTTCTTCATGCACAGTGATAAACTCGGTACTCTAAAGCACCCGAGAGCGTTTTTTTTCATGCCAACCTAACCAGAGTGACGGGAGCGGCACAATTCAGAAAAAGTGCTCAGCTCGCCGAGAAAATGCGATTTAAGCAATAAAATTAAAAATGCTTATAAAACATAAACCAAATATTGGAGGTGGTCATTTCTTCACGCGCAGTGATAAACTCGGCACTTTAAAGCACCCGAGAGCGTTTTTTTCGATGCCAACCTAACCAGAGTGACGGGAGCGGCACAATTCAGAAAAAGTGCTCAGCTCGCCGAGAAAATGCGATTTAAGCAATAAAATTAAAAATGCTTATAAAACATAAACCAAACGTTGGAGGTGGTCATTTCTTCATGCGCAGTGATAAACTCGGCACTCTAAAGCACCCGAGAGCGTTTTTTTCCATGCCAACCTAACCAGAGTGACGGGAGCGGCACAATTCAGAAAAAGTGCTCAGCTCGCCGAGAAAATGCGATTTAAGCAATAAAATTAAAAATGCTTATAAAACATAAACCAAACGTTGGAGGTGGCCATTTCTTCATGCGCAGTGATAAACTCGGCACTCTAAAGCACCCGAGAGCGTTTTTTTCCATGCCAACCTAACCAGAGTGACGGGAGCGGCACAATTCAGAAAAAGTGCTCAGCTCGCCGAGAAAATGCGATTCAAGCAATAAAATTAAAAATGCTTATAAAACATAAACCAAACGTTGGAGGTGGCCATTTCTTCATGCGCAGTGATAAACTCGGCACTCTAAAGCACCCGAGAGCGTTTTTTTCCATGCCAACCTAACCAGAGTGACGGGAGCGGCACAATTCAGAAAAAGTGCTCAGCTCGCCGAGAAAATGCGATTTAAGCAATAAAATTAAAAATGCTTATAAAACATAAACCAAACGTTGGAGGTGGTCATTTCTTCATGCACAGTGATAAACTCGGCACTCTAAAGCACCCGAGAGCGTTTTTTTCCATGCCAACCTAACCAGAGTGACAGGATCGGCACAATTCAGAAAAAGTGCTCAGCTCGCCGAGAAAATGCGATTTAAGCAATAAAATTAAAAATGCTTATAAAACATAAACCAAACGTTGGAGGTGGTCTTTTCTTCATGCGCAGTGATAAACTCGGCACTCTAAAGCACCCGAGAGTGTTTTTTTCCATGCCAACCTAAACAGAGTGACGGGAGCGGCACAATTCAGAAAAAGTGCTCAGCTCGCCGAGAAAATGCGATTTAAGCAATAAAATTAAAAATGCTTATAAAACATAAACCAAACGTTGTAGATGGTCATTTCTTATTACGCAGTAATAAACTCGGCACTCTAAAGCACCCGAGAGCGTTTTTTTCCATGCCAACCTAACCAGAGTGACGGGAGCGGCACAATTCAGAAAAAGTGCTCAGCTCGCCGAGAAAATGCGATTTAAGCAATAAAATTAAAAATGCTTATAAAACATAAACCAAACGTTGGAGGTGGTCATTTCTTCATGCGCAGTGATAAACTCGGCACTCTAAAGCACCCGAGAGCGTTTTTTTCCATGCCAACCTAACCAGAGTGACGGGAGCGGCACAATTCAGAAAAAGTGCTCAGCTCGCCGAGAAAATGCGATTTAAGCAATAAAATTAAAAATGCTTATAAAACATAAACCAAACGTTGGAGGTGGTCATTTCTTCATGCGCAGTGATAAACTCGGCACTCTAAAGCACCCGAGAGCGTTTTTTTCCATGCCAACCTAACCAGAGTGACAGGAGCGGCACAATTCAGAAAAAGTGCTCAGCTCGCCGAGAAAATGCGATTTAAGCAATAAAATTAAAAATGCTTATAAAACATAAACCAAACGTTGGAGGTGGTCTTTTCTTCATGCGCAGTGATAAACTCGGCACTCTAAAGCACCCGAGAGCGTTTTTTTCCATGCCAACCTAAACAGAGTGACGGGAGCGGCACAATTCAGAAAAAGTGCTCAGCTCGCCGAGAAAATGCGATTTAAGCAATAAAATTAAAAATGCTTATAAAACATAAACCAAACGTTGTAGATGGTCATTTCTTATTACGCAGTAATAAACTCGGCACTCTAAAGCACCCGAGAGCGTTTTTTTCCATGCCAACCTAACCAGAGTGACGGGAGCGGCACAATTCAGAAAAAGTGCTCAGCTCGCCGAGAAAATGCGATTTAAGCAATAAAATTAAAAATGCTTATAAAACATAAACCAAACGTTGGAGGTGGTCATTTCTTCATGCGCAGTGATAAACTCGGCACTCTAAAGCACCCGAGAGCGTTTTTTTCGATGCCAACCTAACCAGAGTGACGGGAGCGGCACAATTCAGAAAAAGTGCTCAGCTCGCCGAGAAAATGCGATTTAAGCAATAAAATTAAAAATGCTTATAAAACATAAACCAAACGTTGGAGGTGGCCATTTCTTCATGCGCAGTGATAAACTCGGCACTCTAAAGCACCCGAGAGCGTTTTTTTCCATGCCAACCTAACCAGAGTGACGGGAGCGTTACAATTCAGAAAAAGTGCTCAGCTCGCCGAGAAAATGCGATTTAAGCAATAAAATTAAAAATGCTTATAAAACATAAACCAAACGTTGGAGGTGGTCATTTCTTCATGCGCAGTGATAAACTCGGCACTCTAAAGCACCCGAGAGCGTTTTTTTCCATGCCAACCTAACCAGAGTGACGGGAGCGGCACAATTCAGAAAAAGTGCTCAGCTCGCCGAGAAAATGCGATTTAAGCAATAAAATTAAAAATGCTTATAAAACATAAACCAAACGTTGGAGGTGGCCATTTCTTCATGCGCAGTGATAAACTCGGCACTCTAAAGCACCCGAGAGCGTTTTTTTCCATGCCAACCTAACCAGAGTGACGGGAGCGGCACAATTCAGAAAAAGTGCTCAGCTCGCCGAGAAAATGCGATTTAAGCAATAAAATTAAAAATGCTTATAAAACATAAACCAAACGTTGGAGGTGGCCATTTCTTCATGCGCAGTGATAAACTCGGCACTCTAAAGCACCCGAGAGCGTTTTTTTCCATGCCAACCTAACCAGAGTGACGGGAGCGGCACAATTCAGAAAAAGTGCTCAGCTCGCCGAGAAAATGCGATTTAAGCAATAAAATTAAAAATGCTTATAAAACATAAACCAAACGTTGGAGGTGGTCATTTCTTCATGCGCAGTGATAAACTCGGCACTCTAAAGCACCCGAGAGCGTTTTTTTCCATGCCAACCTAACCAGAGTGACGGGAGCGGCACAATTCAGAAAAAGTGCTCAGCTCGCCGAGAAAATGCGATTTAAGCAATAAAATTAAAAATGCTTATAAAACATAAACCAAACGTTGGAGGTGGTCATTTCTTCATGCGCAGTGATAAACTCGGCACTCTAAAGCACCCGAGAGCGTTTTTTTCCATGCCAACCTAACCAGAGTGACGGGAGCGGCACAATTCAGAAAAAGTGCTCAGCTCGCCGAGAAAATGCGATTTAAGCAATAAAATTAAAAATGCTTATAAAACATAAACCAAACGTTGGAGGTGGCCATTTCTTCATGCGCAGTGATAAACTCGGCACTCTAAAGCACCCGAGAGCGTTTTTTTCCATGCCAACCTAACCAGAGTGACGGGAGCGGCACAATTCAGAAAAAGTGCTCAGCTCGCCGAGAAAATGCGATTTAAGCAATAAAATTAAAAATGCTTACAAAACATAAACCAAACGTTGTAAATGGTCATTTCTTATTACGCAGTAATAAACTCGGCACTCTAAAGCACCCGAGAGCGTTTTTTTCGATGCCAACCTAACCAGAGTGACGGGAGCGGCACAATACAGAAAAAGCGCTCAGCTCGCCGAGAAAATGCGATTTAAGCAATAAAATTAAAAATGCTTATAAAACATAAACCAAACGTTGGAGGTGGTCTTTTCTTCATGCGCAGTGATAAACTCGGCACTCTAAAGCACCCGAGAGCGTTTTTTTCCATGCCAACCTAAACAGAGTGACGGGAGCGGCACAATTCAGAAAAAGTGCTCAGCTCGCCGAGAAAATGCGATTTAAGCAATAAAATTAAAAATGCTTATAAAACATAAACCAAACGTTGTAGATGGTCATTTCTTATTACGCAGTAATAAACTCGGCACTCTAAAGCACCCGAGAGCGTTTTTTTCGATGCCAACCTAACCAGAGTGACGGGAGCGGCACAATTCAGAAAAAGTGATCAGCTCGCCGAGAAAATGCGATTTAAGCAATAAAATTAAAAATGCTTATAAAACATAAACCAAACGTTGGAGGTGGCCATTTCTTCATGCGCAGTGATAAACTCGGCACTCTAAAGCACCCGAGAGCGTTTTTTTCGATGCCAACCTAACCAGAGTGACGGGAGCGGCACAATTCAGAAAAAGCGCTCAGCTCGCCGAGAAAATGCGATTTAAGCAATAAAATTAAAAATGCTTATAAAACATAAACCAAACGTTGGAGGTGGTCATTTCTTCATGCACAGTGATAAACTCGGCACTCTAAAGCACCCGAGAGCGTTTTTTTCCATGCCAACCTAACCAGAGTGACGGGAGCGGCACAATTCAGAAAAAGTGCTCAGCTCGCCGAGAAAATGCGATTTAAGCAATAAAATTAAAAATGCTTATAAAACATAAACCAAACGTTGTAAATGGTCATTTCTTATTACGCAGTAATAAACTCGGCACTCTAAAGCACCCGAGAGCGTTTTTTTCGATGCCAACCTAACCAGAGTGACGGGAGCGGCACAATACAGAAAAAGCGCTCAGCTCGCCGAGAAAATGCGATTTAAGCAATAAAATTAAAAATGCTTATAAAACATAAACCAAACGTTGGAGGTGGTCTTTTCTTCATGCGCAGTGATAAACTCGGCACTCTAAAGCACCCGAGAGCGTTTTTTTCCATGCCAACCTAAACAGAGTGACGGGAGCGGCACAATTCAGAAAAAGTGCTCAGCTCGCCGAGAAAATGCGATTTAAGCAATAAAATTAAAAATGCTTATAAAACATAAACCAAACGTTGTAGATGGTCATTTCTTATTACGCAGTAATTAAATCGGCACTCTAAAGCACCCGAGAGCGTTTTTTTCTATGCCAACCTAACCAGAGTGACGGGAGCGGCACAATTCAGAAAAAGTGCTCAGCTCGCCGAGAAAATGCGATTTAAGCAATAAAATTAAAAATGCTTATAAAACATAAACCAAACGTTGGAGGTGGTCATTTCTTCATGCGCAGTGATAAACTCGGCACTCTAAAGCACCCGAGAGCGTTTTTTTCGATGCCAACCTAACCAGAGTGACGGGAGCGGCACAATTCAGAAAAAGTGCTCAGCTCGCCGAGAAAATGCGATTTAAGCAATAAAATTAAAAATGCTTATAAAACATAAACCAAACGTTGGAGGTGGTCATTTCTTCATGCACAGTGATAAACTCGGCACTCTAAAGCACCCGAGAGCGTTTTTTTCCATGCCAACCTAACCAGAGTGACGGGAGCGGCACAATTCAGAAAAAGTGCTCAGCTCGCCGAGAAAATGCGATTTAAGCAATAAAATTAAAAATGCTTATAAAACATAAACCAAACGTTGGAGGAGGTCATTTCTTCATGCGCAGTGATAAACTCGGCACTCTAAAGCACCCGAGAGCGTTTTTTTCGATGCCAACCTAACCAGAGTGACGGGAGCGGCACAATTCAGAAAAAGTGCTCAGCTCGCCGAGAAAATGCGATTTAAGCAATAAAATTAAAAATGCTTATAAAACATAAACCAAACGTTGGAGGTGGTCATTTCTTCATGCGCAGTGATAAACTCGGCACTCTAAAGCACCCGAGAGCGTTTTTTTCCATGCCAACCTAACCAGAGTGACGGGAGCGGCACAATTCAGAAAAAGTGCTCAGCTCGCCGAGAAAATGCGATTTAAGCAATAAAATTAAAAATGCTTATAAAACATAAACCAAACGTTGGAGGTGGTCATTTCTTCATGCGCAGTGATAAACTCGGCACTCTAAAGCACCCGAGAGCATTTTTTTCCATGCCAACCTAACCAGAGTGACGGGAGCGGCACAATTCAGAAAAAGTGCTCAGCTCGCCGAGAAAATGCGATTTAAGCAATAAAATTAAAAATGCTTATAAAACATAAACCAAACGTTGTAGATGGTCATTTCTTATTACGCAGTAATAAACTCGGCACTCTAAAGCACCCGAGAGCGTTTTTTTCCATGCCAACCTAACCAGAGTGACGGGAGCGGCACAATTCAGAAAAAGTGCTCAGCTCGCCGAGAAAATGCGATTTAAGCAATAAAATTAAAAATGCTTATAAAACATAAACCAAACGTTAGAGGTGGTCATTTCTTCATGCGCAGTGATAAACTCGGCACTCTAAAGCACCCGAGAGCGTTTTATTCGATGCCAACCTAACCAGAGTGACGGGAGCGGCACAATTCAGAAAAAGCGCTCAGCTCGCCGAGAAAATGCGATTTAAGCAATAAAATTAAAAATGCTTATAAAACATAAACCAAACGTTGGAGGTGGTCATTTCTTCATGCGCGGTGATAAACTCGGCACTCTAAAGCACCCGAGAGCGTTTTTTTCCATGCCAACCTAACCAGAGTGACGGGAGCGGCACAATTCAGAAAAAGTGCTCAGCTCGCCGAGAAAATGCGATTTAAGCAATAAAATTAAAAATGCTTATAAAACATAAACCAAACGTTGGAGGTGGTCATTTCTTCATGCGCAGTGATAAACTCGGCACTCTAAAGCACCCGAGAGCGTTTTTTTCGATGCCAACCTAACCAGAGTGACGGGAGCGGCACAATTCAGAAAAAGTGCTCAGCTCGCCGAGAAAATGCGATTTAAGCAATAAAATTAAAAATGCTTATAAAACATAAACCAAACGTTGTAGATGGTCATTTCTTATTACGCAGTAATAAACTCGGCACTCTAAAGCACCCGAGAGCGTTTTTTTCCATGCCAACCTAACCAGAGTGACGGGAGCGGCACAATTCAGAAAAAGTGCTCAGCTCGCCGAGAAAATGCGATTTAAGCAATACAATTAAAAATGCTTATAAAACATAAACCAAACGTTGGAGGTGGTCATTTCTTCATGTGCAGTGATAAACTCGGCACTCTAAAGCACCCGAGAGCGTTTTTTTCCATGCCAACCTAACCAGAGTGACGGGAGCGGCACAATTCAGAAAAAGTGCTCAGCTCGCCGAGAAAATGCGATTTAAGCAATAAAATTAAAAATGCTTATAAAACATAAACCAAACGTTGGAGGTGGTCATTTCTTCATGCGCAGTGATAAACTCGGCACTCTAAAGCACCCGAGAGCGTTTTTTTCGATGCCAACCTAACCAGAGTGACGGGAGCGGCACAATTCAGAAAAAGTGCTCAGCTCGCCGAGAAAATGCAATTTAAGCAATAAAATTTAAAATGCTTATAAAACATAAACCAAACGTTGTAGATGGTCATTTCTTATTACGCAGTAATAAACTCGGCACTCTAAAGCACCCGAGAGCGTTTTTTTCCATGCCAACCTAACCAGAGTGACGGGAGCGGCACAATTCAGAAAAAGTGCTCAGCTCGCCGAGAAAATGCGATTTAAGCAATAAAATTAAAAATGCTTATAAAACATAAACCAAACGTTGGAGGTGGTCATTTCTTCATGCGCAGTGATAAACTCGGCACTCTAAAGCACCCGAGAGCGTTTTTTTCCATGCCAACCTAACCAGAGTGACGGGAGCGGCACAATTCAGAAAAAGTGCTCAGCTCGCCGAGAAAATGCGATTTAAGCAATAAAATTAAAAATGCTTATAAAACATAAACCAAACGTTGGAGGTGGTCATTTCTTCATGCGCAGTGATAAACTCGGCACTCTAAAGCACCCGAGAGCGTTTTTTTCGATGCCAACCTAACCAGAGTGACGGGAGCGGCACAATTCAGAAAAAGCGCTCAGCTCGCCGAGAAAATGCGATTTAAGCAATAAAATTAAAAATGCTTATAAAACATAAACCAAACGTTGGAGGTGGTCATTTCTTCATGCACAGTGATAAACTCGGCACTCTAAAGCACCCGAGAGCGTTTTTTTCGATGCCAACCTAACCAGAGTGACGGGAGCGACACAATTCAGAAAAAGTGCTCAGCTCGCCGAGAAAATGCGATTTAAGCAATAAAATTAAAAATGCTTATAAAACATAAACCAAACGTTGTAAATGGTCATTTCTTATTACGCAGTAATAAACTCGGCACTCTAAAGCACCCGAGAGCGTTTTTTCGATGCCAACCTAACCAGAGTGACGGGAGCGGCACAATACAGAAAAAGCGCTCAGCTCGCCGAGAAAATGCGATTTAAGCAATAAAATTAAAAATGCTTATAAAACATAAACCAAACGTTGGAGGTGGTCTTTTCTTCATGCGCAGTGATAAACTCGGCACTCTAAAGCACCCGAGAGCGTTTTTTTCCATGCCAACCTAAACAGAGTGACGGGAGCGGCACAATTCAGAAAAAGTGCTCAGCTCGCCGAGAAAATGCGATTTAAGCAATAAAATTAAAAATGCTTATAAAACATAAACCAAACGTTGTAGATGGTCATTTCTTATTACGCAGTAATAAACTCGGCACTCTAAAGCACCCGAGAGCGTTTTTTTCCATGCCAACCTAACCAGAGTGACGGGAGCGGCACAATTCAGAAAAAGTGCTCAGCTCGCCGAGAAAATGCGATTTAAGCAATAAAATTAAAAATGCTTATAAAACATAAACCAAACGTTGGAGGTGGTCATTTCTTCATGCGCAGTGATAAACTCGGCACTCTAAAGCACCCGAGAGCGTTTTTTTCGATGCCAACCTAACCAGAGTGACGGGAGCGGCACAATTCAGAAAAAGTGCTCAGCTCGCCGAGAAAATGCGATTTAAGCAATAAAATTAAAAATGCTTATAAAACATAAACCAAACGTTGGAGGTGGTCATTTCTTCATGCACAGTGATAAACTCGGCACTCTAAAGCACCCGAGAGCGTTTTTTTCCATGCCAACCTAACCAGAGTGACGGGAGCGGCACAATTCAGAAAAAGTGCTCAGCTCGCCGAGAAAATGCGATTTAAGCAATAAAATTAAAAATGCTTATAAAACATAAACCAAACGTTGGAGGTGGTCATTTCTTCATGCGCAGTGATAAACTCGGCACTCTAAAGCACCCGAGAGCGTTTTTTTCCATGCCAACCTAACCAGAGTGACGGGAGCGGCACAATTCAGAAAAAGTGCTCAGCTCGCCGAGAAAATGCGATTTAAGCAATAAAATTAAAAATGCTTATAAAACATAAACCAAACGTTGGAGGTGGTCATTTCTTCATGCACAGTGATAAACTCGGCACTCTAAAGCACCCGAGAGCGTTTTTTTCGATGCCAACCTAACCAGAGTGACGGGAGCGGCACAATTCAGAAAAAGTGCTCAGCTCGCCGAGAAAATGCGATTTAAGCAATAAAATTAAAAATGCTTATAAAACATAAACCAAACGTTGTAGATGGTCATTTCTTATTACGCAGTAATAAACTCGGCACTCTAAAGCACCCGAGAGCGTTTTTTTCCATGCCAACCTAACCAGAGTGACGGGAGCGGCACAATTCAGAAAAAGTGCTCAGCTCGCCGAGAAAATGCGATTTAAGCAATAAAATTAAAAATGCTTATAAAACATAAACCAAACGTTGGAGTTGGTCATTTCTTCATGCGCAGTGATAAACTCGGTACTCTAAAGCACCCGAGAGCGTTTTTTTCGATGCCAACCTAACCAGAGTGACGGGAGCGGCACAATTCAGAAAAAGTGCTCAGCTCGCCGAGAAAATGCGATTTAAGCAATAAAATTAAAAATGCTTATAAAACATAAACCAAACGTTGGAGGTGGTCATTTCTTCATGCGCAGTGATAAACTCGGCACTCTAAAGCACCCAAGAGCGTTTTTTTCGATGCCAACCTAACCAGAGTGACGGGAGCGGCACAATTCAGAAAAAGCGCTCAGCTCGCCGAGAAAATGCGATTTAAGCAATAAAATTAAAAATGCTTATAAAACATAAACCAAACGTTGGAGGTGGTCATTTCTTCATGCGCAGTGATAAACTCGGCACTCTAAAGCACCCGAGAGCATTTTTTTCGATGCCAACCTAACCAGAGTGACGGGAGCGGCACAATTCAGAAAAAGTGCTCAGCTCGCCGAGAAAATGCGATTTAAGCAATAAAATTAAAAATGCTTATAAAACATAAACCAAACGTTGTAGATGGTCATTTCTTATTACGCAGTAATAAACTCGGCACTCTAAAGCACCCGAGAGCGTTTTTTTCGATGCCAACCTAACCAGAGTGACGGGAGCGGCACAATTCAGAAAAAGCGCTCAGCTCGCCGAGAAAATGCGATTTAAGCAATAAAATTAAAAATGCTTATAAAACATAAACCAAACGTTGGAGGTGGTCATTTCTTCATGCACAGTGATAAACTCGGCACTCTAAAGCACCCGAGAGCGTTTTTTTCGATGCCAACCTAACCAGAGTGACGGGAGCGGCACAATTCAGAAAAAGTGCTCAGCTCGCCGAGAAAATGCGATTTAAGCAATAAAATTAAAAATGCTTATAAAACATAAACCAAACGTTGTAAATGGTCATTTCTTATTACGCAGTAATAAACTCGGCACTCTAAAGCACCCGAGAGCGTTTTTTTCGATGCCAACCTAACCAGAGTGACGGGAGCGGCACAATTCAGAAAAAGCGCTCAGCTCGCCGAGAAAATGCGATTTAAGCAATAAAATTAAAAATGCTTATAAAACATAAACCAAACGTTGGAGGTGGTCTTTTCTTCATGTGCAGTGATAAACTCGGCACTCTAAAGACCCCGAGAGCGTTTTTTTCCATGCCAACCTAAACAGAGTGACGGGAGCGGCACAATTCAGAAAAAGTGCTCAGCTCGCCGAGAAAATGCGATTTAAGCAATAAAATTAAAAATGCTTATAAAACATAAACCAAACGTTGTAGATGGTCATTTCTTATTACGCAGTAATAAACTCGGCACTCTAAAGCACCCGAGAGCGTTTTTTTCCATGCCAACCTAACCAGAGTGACGGGAGCGGCACAATTCAGAAAAAGTGCTCAGCTCGCCGAGAAAATGCGATTTAAGCAATAAAATTAAAAATGCTTATAAAACATAAACCAAACGTTGGAGGTGGTCATTTCTTCATGCGCAGTGATAAACTCGGTACTCTAAAGCACCCGAGAGCGTTTTTTTCGATGCCAACCTAACCAGAGTGACGGGAGCGGCACAATTCAGAAAAAGTGCTCAGCTCGCCGAGAAAATGCGATTTAAGCAATAAAATTAAAAATGCTTATAAAACATAAACCAAACGTTGGAGGTGGTCATTTCTTCATGCGCAGTGATAAACTCGGCACTCTAAAGCACCCGAGAGCGTTTTTTTCGATGCCAACCTAACCAGAGTGACGGGAGCGGCACAATTCAGAAAAAGTGCTCAGCTCGCCGAGAAAATGCGATTTAAGCAATAAAATTAAAAATGCTTATAAAACATAAACCAAACGTTGGAGGTGGTCATTTCTTCATGCGCAGTGATAAACTCGGCACTCTAAAGCACCCGAGAGCGTTTTTTTCGATGCCAACCTAACCAGAGTGACGGGAGCGGCACAATTCAGAAAAAGTGCTCAGCTCGCCGAGAAAATGCGATTTAAGCAATAAAATTAAAAATGCTTATAAAACATAAACCAAACGTTGTAAATGGTCATTTCTTATTACGCAGTAATAAACTCGGCACTCTAAAGCACCCGAGAGCGTTTTTTTCGATGCCAACCTAACCAGAGTGACGGGAGCGGCACAATTCAGAAAAAGCGCTCAGCTCGCCGAGAAAATGCGATTTAAGCAATAAAATTAAAAATGCTTATAAAACATAAACCAAACGTTGGAGGTGGTCTTTTCTTCATGTGCAGTGATAAACTCGGCACTCTAAAGCACCCGAGAGCGTTTTTTTCCATGCCAACCTAAACAGAGTGACGGGAGCGGCACAATTCAGAAAAAGTGCTCAGCTCGCCGAGAAAATGCGATTTAAGCAATAAAATTAAAAATGCTTATAAAACATAAACCAAACGTTGTAGATGGTCATTTCTTATTACGCAGTAATAAACTCGGCACTCTAAAGCACCCGAGAGCGTTTTTTTCCATGCCAACCTAACCAGAGTGACGGGAGCGGCACAATTCAGAAAAAGTGCTCAGCTCGCCGAGAAAATGCGATTTAAGCAATAAAATTAAAAATGCTTATAAAACATAAACCAAACGTTGGAGGTGGTCATTTCTTCATGCGCAGTGATAAACTCGGCACTCTAAAGCACCCGAGAGCGTTTTTTTCGATGCCAACCTAACCAGAGTGACGGGAGCGGCACAATTCAGAAAAAGTGCTCAGCTCGCCGAGAAAATGCGATTTAAGCAATAAAATTAAAAATGCTTATAAAACATAAGCCAAACGTTGTAGATGGTCATTTCTTATTACGCAGTGATAAACTCGGCACTCTAAAGCACCCGAGAGCGTTTTTTTCCATGCCAACCTAACCAGAGTGACGGGAGCGGCACAATTCAGAAAAAGTGCTCAGCTCGCCGAGAAAATGCGATTTAAGCAATAAAATTAAAAATGCTTATAAAACATAAACCAAACGTTGGAGGTGGTCATTTCTTCATGCGCAGTGATAAACTCGGCACTCTAAAGCACCCGAGAGCGTTTTTTTCCATGCCAACCTAACCAGAGTGACGGGAGCGGCACAATTCAGAAAAAGTGCTCAGCTCGCCGAGAAAATGCGATTTAAGCAATAAAATTAAAAATGCTTATAAAACATAAACCAAACGTTGGAGGTGGTCATTTCTTCATGCGCAGTGATAAACTCGGCACTCTAAAGCACCCGAGAGCGTTTTTTTCCATGCCAATCTAACCAGAGTGACGGGAGCGGCACAATTCAGAAAAAGTGCTCAGCTCGCCGAGAAAATGCGATTTAAGCAATAAAATTAAAAATGCTTATAAAACATAAACCAAACGTTGTAGATGGTCATTTCTTATTACGCAGTAATAAACTCGGCACTCTAAAGCACCCGAGAGCGTTTTTTTCCATGCCAACCTAACCAGAGTGACGGGAGCGGCACAATTCAGAAAAAGTGCTCAGCTCGCCGAGAAAATGCGATTTAAGCAATAAAATTAAAAATGCTTATAAAACATAAACCAAACGTTGGAGGTGGTCATTTCTTCATGCGCAGTGATAAACTCGGCACTCTAAAGCACCCGAGAGCGTTTTATTCGATGCCAACCTAACCAGAGTGACGGGAGCGGCACAATTCAGAAAAAGCGCTCAGCTCGCCGAGAAAATGCGATTTAAGCAATAAAATTAAAAATGCTTATAAAACATAAACCAAACGTTGGAGGTGGTCATTTCTTCATGCGCGGTGATAAACTCGGCACTCTAAAGCACCCGAGAGCGTTTTTTTCCATGCCAACCTAACCAGAGTGACGGGAGCGGCACAATTCAGAAAAAGTGCTCAGCTCGCCGAGAAAATGCGATTTAAGCAATAAAATTAAAAATGCTTATAAAACATAAACCAAACGTTGGAGGTGGTCATTTCTTCATGCGCAGTGATAAACTCGGCACTCTAAAGCACCCGAGAGCGTTTTTTTCGATGCCAACCTAACCAGAGTGACGGGAGCGGCACAATTCAGAAAAAGTGCTCAGCTCGCCGAGTAAATGCGATTTAAGCAATAAAATTAAAAATGCTTATAAAACATAAACCAAACGTTGGAGGTGGTCATTTCTTCATGCGCAGTGATAAACTCGGCACTCTAAAGCACCCGAGAGCGTTTTTTTCGATGCCAACCTAACCAGAGTGACGGGAGCGGCACAATTCAGAAAAAGTGCTCAGCTCGCCGAGAAAATGCGATTTAAGCAATAAAATTAAAAATGCTTATAAAACATAAACCAAACGTTGGAGGTGGTCATTTCTTCATGCGCAGTGATAAACTCGGCACTCTAAAGCACCCGAGAGCGTTTTTTTCCATGCCAACCTAACCAGAGTGACGGGAGCGGCACAATTCAGAAAAAGCGCTCAGCTCGCCGAGAAAATGCGATTTAAGCAATTTAATTAAAAATGCTTATAAAACATAAACCAAACGTTGGAGGTGGTCATTTCTTCATGCACAGTGATAAACTCGGCACTCTAAAGCACCCGAGAGCGTTTTTTTCGATGCCAACCTAACCAGAGTGACGGGAGCGGCACAATTCAGAAAAAGTGCTCAGCTCGCCGAGAAAATGCGATTTAAGCAATAAAATTAAAAATGCTTATAAAACATAAACCAAACGTTGGAGGTGGTCATTTCTTCATGCGCAGTGATAAACTCGGCACTCTAAAGCACCCGAGAGCGTTTTTTTCGATGCCAACCTAACCAGAGTGACGGGAGCGGCACAATTCAGAAAAAGTGCTCAGCTCGCCGAGAAAATGCGATTTAAGCAATAAAATTAAAAATGCTTATAAAACATAAACCAAACGTTGGAGGTGGTCATTTCTTCATGCGCAGTGATAAACTCGGGACTCTAAAGCACCCGAGAGCGTTTTATTCGATGCCAACCTAACCAGAGTGACGGGAGCGGCACAATTCAGAAAAAGTGCTCAGCTCGCCGAGAAAATGCGATTTAAGCAATAAAATTAAAAATGCTTATAAAACATAAACCAAACGTTGGAGGTGGTCATTTCTTCATGCGCAGTGATAAACTCGGCACTCTAAAGCACCCGAGAGCGTTTTTTTCGATGCCAACCTAACCAGAGTGACGGGAGCGGCACAATTCAGAAAAAGCGCTCAGCTCGCCGAGAAAATGCGATTTAAGCAATAAAATTAAAAATGCTTATAAAACATAAACCAAACGTTGGAGGTGGTCATTTCTTCATGCGCAGTGATAAACTCGGCACTCTAAAGCACCCGAGAGCGTTTTTTTCGATGCCAACCTAACCAGAGTGACGGGAGCGGCACAATTCAGAAAAAGCGCTCAGCTCGCCGAGAAAATGCGATTTAAGCAATAAAATTAAAAATGCTTATAAAACATAAATCAAACGTTGGAGGTGGTCATTTCTTCATGCGCAGTGATAAACTCGGCACTCTAAAGCACCCGAGAGCGTTTTTTTCGATGCCAACCTAACCAGAGTGACGGGAGCGGCACAATTCAGAAAAAGTGCTCAGCTCGCCGAGAAAATGCGATTTAAGCAATAAAATTAAAAATGCTTATAAAACATAAACCAAACGTTGGAGGTGGTCATTTCTTCATGCGCAGTGATAAACTCGGCACTCTAAAGCACCCGAGAGCGTTTTTTTCGATGCCAACCTAACCAGAGTGACGGGAGCGGCACAATTCAGAAAAAGTGCTCAGCTCGCCGAGAAAATGCAATTTAAGCAATAAAATTTAAAATGCTTATAAAACATAAACCAAACGTTGTAGATGGTCATTTCTTATTACGCAGTAATAAACTCGGCACTCTAAAGCACCCGAGAGCGTTTTTTTCCATGCCAACCTAACCAGAGTGACGGGAGCGGCACAATTCAGAAAAAGTGCTCAGCTCGCCGAGAAAATGCGATTTAAGCAATAAAATTAAAAATGCTTATAAAACATAAACCAAACGTTGGAGGTGGTCATTTCTTCATGCGCAGTGATAAACTCGGCACTCTAAAGCACCCGAGAGCGTTTTTTTCCATGCCAACCTAACCAGAGTGACGGGAGCGGCACAATTCAGAAAAAGTGCTCAGCTCGCCGAGAAAATGCGATTTAAGCAATAAAATTAAAAATGCTTATAAAACATAAACCAAACGTTGGAGGTGGTCATTTCTTCATGCGCAGTGATAAACTCGGCACTCTAAAGCACCCGAGAGCGTTTTATTTGATGCCAACCTAACCAGAGTGACGGGAGCGGCACAATTCAGAAAAAGTGCTCAGCTCGCCGAGAAAATGCGATTTAAGCAATAAAATTAAAAATGCTTATAAAACATAAACCAAACGTTGGAGGTGGTCATTTCTTCATGCGCAGTGATAAACTCGGCACTCTAAAGCACCCGAGAGCGTTTTTTTCGATGCCAACCTAACCAGAGTGACGGGAGCGGCACAATTCAGAAAAAGCGCTCAGCTCGCCGAGAAAATGCGATTTAAGCAATAAAATTAAAAATGCTTATAAAACATAAACCAAACGTTGGAGGTGGTCATTTCTTCATGCACAGTGATAAACTCGGCACTCTAAAGCACCCGAGAGCGTTTTTTTCGATGCCAACCTAACCAGAGTGACGGGAGCGGCACAATTCAGAAAAAGTGCTCAGCTCGCCGAGAAAATGCGATTTAAGCAATAAAATTAAAAATGCTTATAAAACATAAACCAAACGTTGTAAATGGTCATTTCTTATTACGCAGTAATAAACTCGGCACTCTAAAGCACCCGAGAGCGTTTTTTCGATGCCAACCTAACCAGAGTGACGGGAGCGGCACAATACAGAAAAAGCGCTCAGCTCGCCGAGAAAATGCGATTTAAGCAATAAAATTAAAAATGCTTATAAAACATAAACCAAACGTTGGAGGTGGTCTTTTCTTCATGCGCAGTGATAAACTCGGCACTCTAAAGCACCCGAGAGCGTTTTTTTCCATGCCAACCTAAACAGAGTGACGGGAGCGGCACAATTCAGAAAAAGTGCTCAGCTCGCCGAGAAAATGCGATTTAAGCAATAAAATTAAAAATGCTTATAAAACATAAACCAAACGTTGTAGATGGTCATTTCTTATTACGCAGTAATAAACTCGGCACTCTAAAGCACCCGAGAGCGTTTTTTTCCATGCCAACCTAACCAGAGTGACGGGAGCGGCACAATTCAGAAAAAGTGCTCAGCTCGCCGAGAAAATGCGATTTAAGCAATAAAATTAAAAATGCTTATAAAACATAAACCAAACGTTGGAGGTGGTCATTTCTTCATGCGCAGTGATAAACTCGGCACTCTAAAGCACCCGAGAGCGTTTTTTTCGATGCCAACCTAACCAGAGTGACGGGAGCGGCACAATTCAGAAAAAGTGCTCAGCTCGCCGAGAAAATGCGATTTAAGCAATAAAATTAAAAATGCTTATAAAACATAAAGCAAAAGTTGGAGGTGGTCATTTCTTCATGCACAGTGATAAACTCGGCACTCTAAAGCACCCGAGAGCGTTTTTTTCCATGCCAACCTAACCAGAGTGACGGGAGCGGCACAATTCAGAAAAAGTGCTCAGCTCGCCGAGAAAATGCGATTTAAGCAATAAAATTAAAAATGCTTATAAAACATAAACCAAACGTTGGAGGTGGTCATTTCTTCATGCGCAGTGATAAACTCGGCACTCTAAAGCACCCGAGAGCGTTTTTTTCCATGCCAACCTAACCAGAGTGACGGGAGCGGCACAATTCAGAAAAAGTGCTCAGCTCGCCGAGAAAATGCGATTTAAGCAATAAAATTAAAAATGCTTATAAAACATAAACCAAATGTTGGAGGTGGTCATTTCTTCATGCACAGTGATAAACTCGGCACTCTAAAGCACCCGAGAGCGTTTTTTTCGATGCCAACCTAACCAGAGTGACGGGAGCGGCACAATTCAGAAAAAGTGCTCAGCTCGCCGAGAAAATGCGATTTAAGCAATAAAATTAAAAATGCTTATAAAACCTAAACCAAACGTTGGAGGTGGTCATTTCTTCATGCGCAGTGATAAACTCGGCACTCTAAAGCACCCGAGAGCGTTTTTTTGGATGCCAACCTAACCAGAGTGACGGGAGCGGCACAATTCAGAAAAAGTGCTCAGCTCGCCGAGAAAATGCGATTTAAGCAATAAAATTAAAAATGCTTATAAAACATAAACCAAACGTTGGAGGTGGTCATTTCTTCATGCGCAGTGATAAACTCGGCACTCTAAAGCACCCGAGAGCGTTTTATTCGATGCCAACCTAACCAGAGTGACGGGAGCGGCACAATTCAGAAAAAGTGCTCAGCTCGCCGAGAAAATGCGATTTAAGCAATAAAATTAAAAATGCTTATAAAACATAAACCAAACGTTGGAGGTGGTCATTTCTTCATGCGCAGTGATAAACTCGGCACTCTAAAGCACCCGAGAGCGTTTTTTTCGATGCCAACCTAACCAGAGTGACGGGAGCGGCACAATTCAGAAAAAGTGCTCAGCTCGCCGAGAAAATGCGATTTAAGCAATAAAATTAAAAATGCTTATAAAACATAAACCAAACGTTGGAGTTGGTCATTTCTTCATGCGCAGTGATAAACTCGGCACTCTAAAGCACCCGAGAGCGTTTTTTTCGATGCCAACCTAACCAGAGTGACGGGAGCGGCACAATTCAGAAAAAGTGCTCAGCTCGCCGAGAAAATGCGATTTAAGCAATAAAATTAAAAATGCTTATAAAACATAAACCAAACGTTGGAGGTGGTCATTTCTTCATGCGCAGTGATAAACTCGGCACTCTAAAGCACCCAAGAGCGTTTTTTTCGATGCCAACCTAACCAGAGTGACGGGAGCGGCACAATTCAGAAAAAGCGCTCAGCTCGCCGAGAAAATGCGATTTAAGCAATAAAATTAAAAATGCTTATAAAACATAAACCAAACGTTGGAGGTGGTCATTTCTTCATGCACAGTGATAAACTCGGCACTCTAAAGCACCCGAGAGCGTTTTTTTCGATGCCAACCTAACCAGAGTGACGGGAGCGGCACAATTCAGAAAAAGTGCTCAGCTCGCCGAGAAAATGCGATTTAAGCAATAAAATTAAAAATGCTTATAAAACATAAACCAAACGTTGTAGATGGTCATTTCTTATTACGCAGTAATAAACTCGGCACTCTAAAGCACCCGAGAGCGTTTTTTTCGATGCCAACCTAACCAGAGTGACGGGAGCGGCACAATTCAGAAAAAGCGCTCAGCTCGCCGAGAAAATGCGATTTAAGCAATAAAATTAAAAATGCTTATAAAACATAAACCAAACGTTGGAGGTGGTCATTTCTTCATGCGCAGTGATAAACTCGGCACTCTAAAGCACCCGAGAGCGTTTTTTTCGATGCCAACCTAACCAGAGTGACGGGAGCGGCACAATTCAGAAAAAGTGCTCAGCTCGCCGAGAAAATGCAATTTAAGCAATAAAATTTAAAATGCTTATAAAACATAAACCAAACGTTGTAGATGGTCATTTCTTATTACGCAGTAATAAACTCGGCACTCTAAAGCACCCGAGAGCGTTTTTTTCCATGCCAACCTACCCAGAGTGACGGGAGCGGCACAATTCAGAAAAAGTGCTCAGCTCGCCGAGAAAATGCGATTTAAGCAATAAAATTAAAAATGCTTATAAAACATAAACCAAACGTTGGAGGTGGTCATTTCTTCATGCGCAGTGATAAACTCGGCACTCTAAAGCACCCGAGAGCGTTTTTTTCCATGCCAACCTAACCAGAGTGACGGGAGCGGCACAATTCAGAAAAAGTGCTCAGCTCGCCGAGAAAATGCGATTTAAGCAATAAAATTAAAAATGCTTATAAAACATAAACCAAACGTTGGAGGTGGTCATTTCTTCATGCGCAGTGATAAACTCGGCACTCTAAAGCACCCGAGAGCGTTTTATTTGATGCCAACCTAACCAGAGTGACGGGAGCGGCACAATTCAGAAAAAGTGCTCAGCTCGCCGAGAAAATGCGATTTAAGCAATAAAATTAAAAATGCTTATAAAACATAAACCAAACGTTGGAGGTGGTCATTTCTTCATGCGCAGTGATAAACTCGGCACTCTAAAGCACCCGAGAGCGTTTTTTTCGATGCCAACCTAACCAGAGTGACGGGAGCGGCACAATTCAGAAAAAGTGCTCAGCTCGCCGAGAAAATGCGATTTAAGCAATAAAATTAAAAATGCTTATAAAACATAAACCAAACGTTGTAAATGGTCATTTCTTATTACGCAGTAATAAACTCGGCACTCTAAAGCACCCGAGAGCGTTTTTTCGATGCCAACCTAACCAGAGTGACGGGAGCGGCACAATACAGAAAAAGCGCTCAGCTCGCCGAGAAAATGCGATTTAAGCAATAAAATTAAAAATGCTTATAAAACATAAACCAAACGTTGGAGGTGGTCTTTTCTTCATGCGCAGTGATAAACTCGGCACTCTAAAGCACCCGAGAGCGTTTTTTTCCATGCCAACCTAAACAGAGTGACGGGAGCGGCACAATTCAGAAAAAGTGCTCAGCTCGCCGAGAAAATGCGATTTAAGCAATAAAATTAAAAATGCTTATAAAACATAAACCAAACGTTGTAGATGGTCATTTCTTATTACGCAGTAATAAACTCGGCACTCTAAAGCACCCGAGAGCGTTTTTTTCCATGCCAACCTAACCAGAGTGACGGGAGCGGCACAATTCAGAAAAAGTGCTCAGCTCGCCGAGAAAATGCGATTTAAGCAATAAAATTAAAAATGCTTATAAAACATAAACCAAACGTTGGAGGTGGTCATTTCTTCATGCGCAGTGATAAACTCGGCACTCTAAAGCACCCGAGAGCGTTTTTTTCGATGCCAACCTAACCAGAGTGACGGGAGCGGCACAATTCAGAAAAAGTGCTCAGCTCGCCGAGAAAATGCGATTTAAGCAATAAAATTAAAAATGCTTATAAAACATAAACCAAAAGTTGGAGGTGGTCATTTCTTCATGCACAGTGATAAACTCGGCACTCTAAAGCACCCGAGAGCGTTTTTTTCCATGCCAACCTAACCAGAGTGACGGGAGCGGCACAATTCAGAAAAAGTGCTCAGCTCGCCGAGAAAATGCGATTTAAGCAATAAAATTAAAAATGCTTATAAAACATAAACCAAACGTTGGAGGTGGTCATTTCTTCATGCGCAGTGATAAACTCGGCACTCTAAAGCACCCGAGAGCGTTTTATTCGATGCCAACCTAACCAGAGTGACGGGAGCGGCACAATTCAGAAAAAGTGCTCAGCTCGCCGAGAAAATGCGATTTAAGCAATAAAATTAAAAATGCTTATAAAACATAAACCAAACGTTGGAGGTGGTCATTTCTTCATGCGCAGTGATAAACTCGGCACTCTAAAGCACCCGAGAGCGTTTTTTTCGATGCCAACCTAACCAGAGTGACGGGAGCGGCACAATTCAGAAAAAGTGCTCAGCTCGCCGAGAAAATGCGATTTAAGCAATAAAATTAAAAATGCTTATAAAACATAAACCAAACGTTGGAGGTGGTCATTTCTTCATGCACAGTGATAAACTCGGCACTCTAAAGCACCCAAGAGCGTTTTTTTCGATGCCAACCTAACCAGAGTGACGGGAGCGGCACAATTCAGAAAAAGCGCTCAGCTCGCCGAGAAAATGCGATTTAAGCAATAAAATTAAAAATGCTTATAAAACATAAACCAAACGTTGGAGGTGGTCATTTCTTCATGCACAGTGATAAACTCGGCACTCTAAAGCACCCGAGAGCGTTTTTTTCGATGCCAACCTAACCAGAGTGACGGGAGCGGCACAATTCAGAAAAAGTGCTCAGCTCGCCGAGAAAATGCGATTTAAGCAATAAAATTAAAAATGCTTATAAAACATAAACCAAACGTTGTAGATGGTCATTTCTTATTACGCAGTAATAAACTCGGCACTCTAAAGCACCCGAGAGCGTTTTTTTCGATGCCAACCTAACCAGAGTGACGGGAGCGGCACAATTCAGAAAAAGCGCTCAGCTCGCCGAGAAAATGCGATTTAAGCAATAAAATTAAAAATGCTTATAAAACATAAACCAAACGTTGGAGGTGGTCATTTCTTCATGCACAGTGATAAACTCGGCACTCTAAAGCACCCGAGAGCGTTTTTTTCGATGCCAACCTAACCAGAGTGACGGGAGCGGCACAATTCAGAAAAAGTGCTCAGCTCGCCGAGAAAATGCGATTTAAGCAATAAAATTAAAAATGCTTATAAAACATAAACCAAACGTTGTAAATGGTCATTTCTTATTACGCAGTAATAAACTCGGCACTCTAAAGCACCCGAGAGCGTTTTTTTCGATGCCAACCTAACCAGAGTGACGGGAGCGGCACAATTCAGAAAAAGCGCTCAGCTCGCCGAGAAAATGCGATTTAAGCAATAAAATTAAAAATGCTTATAAAACATAAACCAAACGTTGGAGGTGGTCTTTTCTTCATGTGCAGTGATAAACTCGGCACTCTAAAGCACCCGAGAGCGTTTTTTTCCATGCCAACCTAAACAGAGTGACGGGAGCGGCACAATTCAGAAAAAGTGCTCAGCTCGCAGAGAAAATGCGATTTAAGCAATAAAATTAAAAATGCTTATAAAACATAAACCAAACGTTGTAGATGGTCATTTCTTATTACGCAGTAATAAACTCGGCACTCTAAAGCACCCGAGAGCGTTTTTTTCCATGCCAACCTAACCAGAGTGACGGGAGCGGCACAATTCAGAAAAAGTGCTCAGCTCGCCGAGAAAATGCGATTTAAGCAATAAAATTAAAAATGCTTATAAAACATAAACCAAACGTTGGAGGTGGTCATTTCTTCATGCGCAGTGATAAACTCGGCACTCTAAAGCACCCGAGAGCGTTTTTTTCGATGCCAACCTAACCAGAGTGACGGGAGCGGCACAATTCAGAAAAAGTGCTCAGCTCGCCGAGAAAATGCGATTTAAGCAATAAAATTAAAAATGCTTATAAAACATAAACCAAACGTTGGAGGTGGTCATTTCTTCATGCGCAGTGATAAACTCGGCACTCTAAAGCACCCGAGAGCGTTTTTTTCGATGCCAACCTAACCAGAGTGACGGGAGCGGCACAATTCAGAAAAAGTGCTCAGCTCGCCGAGAAAATGCGATTTAAGCAATAAAATTAAAAATGCTTATAAAACATAAACCAAACGTTGGAGGTGGTCATTTCTTCATGCGCAGTGATAAACTCGGCACTCTAAAGCACCCGAGAGCGTTTTTTTCGATGCCAACCTAACCAGAGTGACGGGAGCGGCACAATTCAGAAAAAGTGCTCAGCTCGCCGAGAAAATGCGATTTAAGCAATAAAATTAAAAATGCTTATAAAACATAAACCAAACGTTGTAAATGGTCATTTCTTATTACGCAGTAATAAACTCGGCACTCTAAAGCACCCGAGAGCGTTTTTTTCGATGCCAACCTAACCAGAGTGACGGGAGCGGCACAATTCAGAAAAAGCGCTCAGCTCGCCGAGAAAATGCGATTTAAGCAATAAAATTAAAAATGCTTATAAAACATAAACCAAACGTTGGAGGTGGTCTTTTCTTCATGTGCAGTGATAAACTCGGCACTCTAAAGCACCCGAGAGCGTTTCTTTCCATGCCAACCTAAACAGAGTGACGGGAGCGGCACAATTCAGAAAAAGTGCTCAGCTCGCCGAGAAAATGCGATTTAAGCAATAAAATTAAAAATGCTTATAAAACATAAACCAAACGTTGTAGATGGTCATTTCTTATTACGCAGTAATAAACTCGGCACTCTAAAGCACCCGAGAGCGTTTTTTTCCATGCCAACCTAACCAGAGTGACGGGAGCGGTACAATTCAGAAAAAGTGCTCAGCTCGCCGAGAAAATGCGATTTAAGCAATAAAATTAAAAATGCTTATAAAACATAAACCAAACGTTGGAGGTGGTCATTTCTTCATGCGCAGTGATAAACTCGGCACTCTAAAGCACCCGAGAGCGTTTTTTTCGATGCCAACCTAACCAGAGTGACGGGAGCGGCACAATTCAGAAAAAGTGCTCAGCTCGCCGAGAAAATGCGATTTAAGCAATAAAATTAAAAATGCTTATAAAACATAAACCAAACGTTGTAGATGGTCATTTCTTATTACGCAGTAATAAACTCGGCACTCTAAAGCACCCGAGAGCGTTTTTTTCCATGCCAACCTAACCAGAGTGACGGGAGCGGCACAATTCAGAAAAAGTGCTCAGCTCGCCGAGAAAATGCGATTTAAGCAATAAAATTAAAAATGCTTATAAAACATAAACCAAACGTTGGAGGTGGTCATTTCTTCATGCGCAGTGATAAACTCGGCACTCTAAAGCACCCGAGAGCGTTTTTTTCCATGCCAACCTAACCAGAGTGACGGGAGCGGCACAATTCAGAAAAAGTGCTCAGCTCGCCGAGAAAATGCGATTTAAGCAATAAAATTAAAAATGCTTATAAAACATAAACCAAACGTTGGAGGTGGTCATTTCTTCATGCGCAGTGATAAACTCGGCACTCTAAAGCACCCGAGAGCGTTTTTTTCCATGCCAACCTAACCAGAGTGACGGGAGCGGCACAATTCAGAAAAAGTGCTCAGCTCGCCGAGAAAATGCGATTTAAGCAATAAAATTAAAAATGCTTATAAAACATAAACCAAACGTTGTAGATGGTCATTTCTTATTACGCAGTAATAAACTCGGCACTCTAAAGCACCCGAGAGCGTTTTTTTCCATGCCAACCTAACCAGAGTGACGGGAGCGGCACAATTCAGAAAAAGTGCTCAGCTCGCCGAGAAAATGCGATTTAAGCAATAAAATTAAAAATGCTTATAAAACATAAACCAAACGTTGGAGGTGGTCATTTCTTCATGCGCAGTGATAAACTCGGCACTCTAAAGCACCCGAGAGCGTTTTATTCGATGCCAACCTAACCAGAGTGACGGGAGCGGCACAATTCAGAAAAAGCGCTCAGCTCGCCGAGAAAATGCGATTTAAGCAATAAAATTAAAAATGCTTATAAAACATAAACCAAACGTTGGAGGTGGTCATTTCTTCATGCGCGGTGATAAACTCGGCACTCTAAAGCACCCGAGAGCGTTTTTTTCCATGCCAACCTAACCAGAGTGACGGGAGCGGCACAATTCAGAAAAAGTGCTCAGCTCGCCGAGAAAATGCGATTTAAGCAATAAAATTAAAAATGCTTATAAAACATAAACCAAACGTTGGAGGTGGTCATTTCTTCATGCGCAGTGATAAACTCGGCACTCTAAAGCACCCGAGAGCGTTTTTTTCGATGCCAACCTAACCAGAGTGACGGGAGCGGCACAATTCAGAAAAAGTGCTCAGCTCGCCGAGTAAATGCGATTTAAGCAATAAAATTAAAAATGCTTATAAAACATAAACCAAACGTTGGAGGTGGTCATTTCTTCATGCGCAGTGATAAACTCGGCACTCTAAAGCACCCGAGAGCGTTTTTTTCGATGCCAACCTAACCAGAGTGACGGGAGCGGCACAATTCAGAAAAAGCGCTCAGCTCGCCGAGAAAATGCGATTTAAGCAATAAAATTAAAAATGCTTATAAAACATAAACCAAACGTTGGAGGTGGTCATTTCTTCATGCACAGTGATAAACTCGGCACTCTAAAGCACCCGAGAGCGTTTTTTTCGATGCCAACCTAACCAGAGTGACGGGAGCGGCACAATTCAGAAAAAGTGCTCAGCTCGCCGAGAAAATGCGATTTAAGCAATAAAATTAAAAATGCTTATAAAACATAAACCAAACGTTGGAGGTGGTCATTTCTTCATGCGCAGTGATAAACTCGGCACTCTAAAGCACCCGAGAGCGTTTTTTTCGATGCCAACCTAACCAGAGTGACGGGAGCGGCACAATTCAGAAAAAGTGCTCAGCTCGCCGAGAAAATGCGATTTAAGCAATAAAATTAAAAATGCTTATAAAACATAAACCAAACGTTGGAGGTGGTCATTTCTTCATGCGCAGTGATAAACTCGGGACTCTAAAGCACCCGAGAGCGTTTTATTCGATGCCAACCTAACCAGAGTGACGGGAGCGGCACAATTCAGAAAAAGTGCTCAGCTCGCCGAGAAAATGCGATTAAAGCAATAAAATTAAAAATGCTTATAAAACATAAACCAAACGTTGGAGGTGGTCATTTCTACATGCGCAGTGATAAACTCGGCACTCTAAAGCACCCGAGAGAGTTTTTTTCGATGCCAACCTAACCAGAGTGACGGGAGCGGCACAATTCAGAAAAAGCGCTCAGCTCGCCGAGAAAATGCGATTTAAGCAATAAAATTAAAAATGCTTATAAAACATAAACCAAACGTTGGAGGTGGTCATTTCTTCATGCGCAGTGATAAACTCGGCACTCTAAAGCACCCGAGAGCGTTTTTTTCGATGCCAACCTAACCAGAGTGACGGGAGCGGCACAATTCAGAAAAAGCGCTCAGCTCGCCGAGAAAATGCGATTTAAGCAATAAAATTAAAAATGCTTATAAAACATAAACCAAACGTTGGAGGTGGTCATTTCTTCATGCGCAGTGATAAACTCGGCACTCTAAAGCACCCGAGAGCGTTTTTTTCGATGCCAACCTAACCAGAGTGACGGGAGCGGCACAATTCAGAAAAAGTGCTCAGCTCGCCGAGAAAATGCGATTTAAGCAATAAAATTAAAAATGCTTATAAAACATAAACCAAACGTTGGAGGTGGTCATTTCTTCATGTGCAGTGATAAACTCGGCACTCTAAAGCACCCGAGAGCGTTTTTTTCGATGCCAACCTAACCAGAGTGACGGGAGCGGCACAATTCAGAAAAAGCGCTCAGCTCGCCGAGAAAATGCGATTTAAGCAATAAAATTAAAAATGCTTATAAAACATAAACCAAACGTTGGAGGTGGTCATTTCTTCATGCACAGTGATAAACTCGGCACTCTAAAGCACCCGAGAGCGTTTTTTTCGATGCCAACCTAACCAGAGTGACGGGAGCGGCACAATTCAGAAAAAGTGCTCAGCTCGCCGAGAAAATGCGATTTAAGCAATAAAATTAAAAATGCTTATAAAACATAAACCAAACGTTGGAGGTGGTCATTTCTTCATGCGCAGTGATAAACTCGGCACTCTAAAGCACCCGAGAGCGTTTTTTTCGATGCCAACCTAACCAGAGTGACGGGAGCGGCACAATTCAGAAAAAGCGCTCAGCTCGCCGAGAAAATGCGATTTAAGCAATAAAATTAAAAATGCTTATAAAACATAAACCAAACGTTGGAGGTGGTCATTTCTTCATGCGCAGTGATAAACTCGGCACTCTAAAGCACCCGAGAGCGTTTTTTTCCATGCCAACCTAACCAGAGTGACGGGAGCGGCACAATTCAGAAAAAGCGCTCAGCTCGCCGAGAAAATGCGATTTAAGCAATAAAATTAAAAATGCTTATAAAACATAAACCAAACGTTGGAGGTGGTCATTTCTTCATGCACAGTGATAAACTCGGCACTCTAAAGCACCCGAGAGCGTTTTTTTCGATGCCAACCTAACCAGAGTGACGGGAGCGGCACAATTCAGAAAAAGTGCTCAGCTCGCCGAGAAAATGCGATTTAAGCAATAAAATTAAAAATGCTTATAAAACATAAACCAAACGTTGGAGGTGGTCATTTCTTCATGCGCAGTGATAAACTCGGCACTCTAAAGCACCCGAGAGCGTTTTTTTCGATGCCAACCTAACCAGAGTGACGGGAGCGGCACAATTCAGAAAAAGTGCTCAGCTCGCCGAGAAAATGCGATTTAAGCAATAAAATTAAAAATGCTTATAAAACATAAACCAAACGTTGGAGGTGGTCATTTCTTCATGCGCAGTGATAAACTCGGGACTCTAAAGCACCCGAGAGCGTTTTATTCGATGCCAACCTAACCAGAGTGACGGGAGCGGCACAATTCAGAAAAAGTGCTCAGCTCGCCGAGAAAATGCGATTTAAGCAATAAAATTAAAAATGCTTATAAAACATAAACCAAACGTTGGAGGTGGTCATTTCTTCATGCGCAGTGATAAACTCGGCACTCTAAAGCACCCGAGAGCGTTTTTTTCGATGCCAACCTAACCAGAGTGACGGGAGCGGCACAATTCAGAAAAAGCGCTCAGCTCGCCGAGAAAATGCGATTTAAGCAATAAAATTAAAAATGCTTATAAAACATAAACCAAACGTTGGAGGTGGTCATTTCTTCATGCGCAGTGATAAACTCGGCACTCTAAAGCACCCGAGAGCGTTTTTTTCGATGCCAACCTAACCAGAGTGACGGGAGCGGCACAATTCAGAAAAAGCGCTCAGCTCGCCGAGAAAATGCGATTTAAGCAATAAAATTAAAAATGCTTATAAAACATAAACCAAACGTTGGAGGTGGTCATTTCTTCATGCGCAGTGATAAACTCGGCACTCTAAAGCACCCGAGAGCGTTTTTTTCGATGCCAACCTAACCAGAGTGACGGGAGCGGCACAATTCAGAAAAAGTGCTCAGCTCGCCGAGAAAATGCGATTTAAGCAATAAAATTAAAAATGCTTATAAAACATAAACCAAACGTTGGAGGTGGTCATTTCTTCATGCGCAGTGATAAACTCGGCACTCTAAAGCACCCGAGAGCGTTTTTTTCGATGCCAACCTAACCAGAGTGACGGGAGCGGCACAATTCAGAAAAAGCGCTCAGCTCGCCGAGAAAATGCGATTTAAGCAATAAAATTAAAAATGCTTATAAAACATAAACCAAACGTTGGAGGTGGTCATTTCTTCATGCACAGTGATAAACTCGGCACTCTAAAGCACCCGAGAGCGTTTTTTTCGATGCCAACCTAACCAGAGTGACGGGAGCGGCACAATTCAGAAAAAGTGCTCAGCTCGCCGAGAAAATGCGATTTAAGCAATAAAATTAAAAATGCTTATAAAACATAAACCAAACGTTGGAGGTGGTCATTTCTTCATGCGCAGTGATAAACTCGGCACTCTAAAGCACCCGAGAGCGTTTTTTTCGATGCCAACCTAACCAGAGTGACGGGAGCGGCACAATTCAGAAAAAGTGCTCAGCTCGCCGAGAAAATGCGATTTAAGCAATAAAATTTAAAATGCTTATAAAACATAAACCAAACGTTGTAGATGGTCATTTCTTATTACCCAGTAATAAACTCGGCACTCTAAAGCACCCGAGAGCGTTTTTTTCCATGCCAACCTAACCAGAGTGACGGGAGCGGCACAATTCAGAAAAAGTGCTCAGCTCGCCGAGAAAATGCGATTTAAGCAATAAAATTAAAAATGCTTATAAAACATAAACCAAACGTTGGAGGTGGTCATTTCTTCATGCGCAGTGATAAACTCGGCACTCTAAAGCACCCAAGAGCGTTTTTTTTCGATGCCAACCTAACCAGAGTGACGGGAGCGGCACAATTCAGAAAAAGCGCTCAGCTCGCCGAGAAAATGCGATTTAAGCAATAAAATTAAAAATGCTTATAAAACATAAACCAAACGTTGGAGGTGGTCATTTCTTCATGCGCGGTGATAAACTCGGCACTCTAAAGCACCCGAGAGCGTTTTTTTCGATGCCAACCTAACCAGAGTGACGGGAGCGGCACAATTCAGAAAAAGTGCTCAGCTCGCCGAGAAAATGCAATTTAAGCAATAAAATTAAAAATGCTTATAAAACATAAACCAAACGTTGGAGGTGGTCATTTCTTCATGCGCAGTGATAAACTCGGCACTCTAAAGCACCCGAGAGCGTTTTTTTCGATGCCAACCTAACCAGAGTGACGGGAGCGGCACAATTCAGAAAAAGTGCTCAGCTCGCCGAGAAAATGCGATTTAAGCAATAAAATTAAAAATGCTTATAAAACATAAACCAAACGTTGGAGGTGGTCATTTCTTCATGCGCAGTGATAAACTCGGCACTCTAAAGCACCCGAGAGCGTTTTTTTCGATGCCAACCTAACCAGAGTGACGGGAGCGGCACAATTCAGAAAAAGTGCTCAGCTCGCCGAGAAAATGCGATTTAAGCAATAAAATTAAAAATGCTTATAAAACATAAACCAAACGTTGGAGGTGGCCATTTCTTCATGCGCAGTGATAAACTCGGCACTCTAAAGCACCCGAGAGCGTTTTTTTCCATGCCAACCTAACCAGAGTGACGGGAGCGGCACAATTCAGAAAAAGTGCTCAGCTCGCCGAGAAAATGCGATTTAAGCAATAAAATTAAAAATGCTTATAAAACATAAACCAAACGTTGGAGGTGGTCATTTCTTCATGCGCAGTGATAAACTCGGCACTCTAAAGCACCCGAGAGCGTTTTTTTCCATGCCAACCTAACCAGAGTGACGGGAGCGGCACAATTCAGAAAAAGTGCTCAGCTCGCCGAGAAAATGCGATTTAAGCAATAAAATTAGAAATGCTTATAAAACATAAACCAAACGTTGGAGGTGGCCATTTCTTCAAGCGCAGTGATAAACTCGGCACTCTAAAGCACCCGAGAGCGTTTTTTTCCATGCCAACCTAACCAGAGTGACGGGAGCGGCACAATTCAGAAAAAGTGCTCAGCTCGCCGAGAAAATGCGATTTAAGCAATAAAATTAAAAATGCTTATAAAACATAAACCAAACGTTGGAGGTGGCCATTTCTTCATGCGCAGTGATAAACTCGGCACTCTAAAGCACCCGATAGCGTTTTTTTCCATGCCTAACCAGAGTGACGGGAGCGGCACAATTCAGAAAAAGTGCTCAGCTCGCCGAGAAAATGCGATTTAAGCAATAAAATTAAAAATGCTTATAAAACATAAACCAAACGTTGGAGGTGGTCATTTCTTCATGCGCAGTGATAAACTCGGCACTCTAAAGCACCCGAGAGCGTTTTTTTCCATGCCAACCTAACCAGAGTGACAGGAGCGGCACAATTCAGAAAAAGTGCTCAGCTCGCCGAGAAAATGCGATTTAAGCAATAAAATTAAAAATGCTTATAAAACATAAACCAAACGTTGGAGGTGGTCTTTTCTTCATGCGCAGTGATAAACTCGGCACTCTAAAGCACCCAAGAGCGTTTTTTTCCATGCCAACCTAAACAGAGTGACGGGAGCGGCACAATTCAGAAAAAGTGCTCAGCTCGCCGAGAAAATGCGATTTAAGCAATAAAATTAAAAATGCTTATAAAACATAAACCAAACGTTGTAGATGGTCATTTCTTATTACGCAGTAATAAACTCGGCACTCTAAAGCACCCGAGAGCGTTTTTTTCCATGCCAACCTAACCAGAGTGACGGGAGCGGCACAATTCAGAAAAAGTGCTCAGCTCGCCGAGAAAATGCGATTTAAGCAATAAAATTAAAAATGCTTATAAAACATAAACCAAACGTTGGAGGTGGTCATTTCTTCATGCACAGTGATAAACTCGGCACTCTAAAGCACCCGAGAGCGTTTTTTTCCATGCCAACCTAACCAGAGTGACGGGAGCGGCACAATTCAGAAAAAGTGCTCAGCTCGCCGAGAAAATGCGATTTAAGCAATAAAATTAAAAATGCTTATAAAACATAAACCAAACGTTGGAGGTGGTCATTTCTTCATGCGCAGTGATAAACTCGGCACTCTAAAGCACCCGAGAGCGTTTTTTTCGATGCCAACCTAACCAGAGTGACGGGAGCGGCACAATTCAGAAAAAGTGCTCAGCTCGCCGAGAAAATGCGATTTAAGCAATAAAATTAAAAATGCTTATAAAACATAAACCAAACGTTGGAGGTGGTCATTTCTTCATGCGCAGTGATAAACTCGGCACTCTAAAGCACCCGAGAGCGTTTTTTTCCATGCCAACCTAACCAGAGTGACGGGAGCGGCACAATTCAGAAAAAGTGCTCAGCTCGCCGAGAAAATGCAATTTAAGCAATAAAATTTAAAATGCTTATAAAACATAAACCAAACGTTGTAGATGGTCATTTCTTATTACGCAGTAATAAACTCGGCACTCTAAAGCACCCGAGAGCGTTTTTTTCCATGCCAACCTAACCAGAGTGACGGGAGCGGCACAATTCAGAAAAAGTGCTCAGCTCGCCGAGAAAATGCGATTTAAGCAATAAAATTAAAAATGCTTATAAAACATAAACCAAACGTTGGAGGTGGTCATTTCTTCATGCGCAGTGATAAACTCGGCACTCTAAAGCACCCGAGAGCGTTTTTTTCCATGCCAACCTAACCAGAGTGACGGGAGCGGCACAATTCAGAAAAAGTGCTCAGCTCGCCGAGAAAATGCGATTTAAGCAATAAAATTAAAAATGCTTATAAAACATAAACCAAACGTTGGAGGTGGTCATTTCTTCATGCGCAGTGATAAACTCGGCACTCTAAAGCACCCGAGAGCGTTTTATTTGATGCCAACCTAACCAGAGTGACGGGAGCGGCACAATTCAGAAAAAGTGCTCAGCTCGCCGAGAAAATGCGATTTAAGCAATAAAATTAAAAATGCTTATAAAACATAAACCAAACGTTGGAGGTGGTCATTTCTTCATGCGCAGTGATAAACTCGGCACTCTAAAGCACCCGAGAGCGTTTTTTTCGATGCCAACCTAACCAGAGTGACGGGAGCGGCACAATTCAGAAAAAGCGCTCAGCTCGCCGAGAAAATGCGATTTAAGCAATAAAATTAAAAATGCTTATAAAACATAAACCAAACGTTGGAGGTGGTCATTTCTTCATGCGCAGTGATAAACTCGGCACTCTAAAGCACCCGAGAGCGTTTTTTTCGATGCCAACCTAACCAGAGTGACGGGAGCGGCACAATTCAGAAAAAGTGCTCAGCTCGCCGAGAAAATGCGATTTAAGCAATAAAATTAAAAATGCTTATAAAACATAAACCAAACGTTGGAGGTGGTCATTTCTTCATGCGCAGTGATAAACTCGGCTCTCTAAAGCACCCGAGAGCGTTTTTTTCGATGCCAACCTAACCAGAGTGACGGGAGCGGCACAATTCAGAAAAAGCGCTCAGCTCGCCGAGAAAATGCGATTTAAGCAATAAAATTAAAAATGCTTATAAAACATAAACCAAACGTTGGAGGTGGTCATTTCTTCATGCGCAGTGATAAACTCGGCACTCTAAAGCACCCGAGAGCGTTTTTTTCGATGCCAACCTAACCAGAGTGACGGGAGCGGCACAATTCAGAAAAAGCGCTCAGCTCGCCGAGAAAATGCGATTTAAGCAATAAAATTAAAAATGCTTATAAAACATAAACCAAACGTTGGAGGTGGTCATTTCTTCATGCGCAGTGATAAACTCGGCACTCTAAAGCACCCAAGAGCGTTTTTTTCGATGCCAGCCTAACCAGAGTGACGGGAGCGGCACAATTCAGAAAAAGCGCTCAGCTCGCCGAGAAAATGCGATTTAAGCAATAAAATTAAAAATGCTTATAAAACATAAACCAAACGTTGGAGGTGGTCATTTCTTCATGCACAGTGATAAACTCGGCACTCTAAAGCACCCGAGAGCGTTTTTTTCGATGCCAACCTAACCAGAGTGACGGGAGCGGCACAATTCAACAATTCAGAAAAAGTGCTCAGCTCGCCGAGAAAATGCGATTTAAGCAATAAAATTAAAAATGCTTATAAAACATAAACCAAACGTTGTAGATGGTCATTTCTTATTACGCAGTAATAAACTCGGCACTCTAAAGCACCCGAGAGCGTTTTTTTCGATGCCAACCTAACCAGAGTGACGGGAGCGGCACAATTCAGAAAAAGCGCTCAGCTCGCCGAGAAAATGCGATTTAAGCAATAAAATTAAAAATGCTTATAAAACATAAACCAAACGTTGGAGGTGGTCATTTCTTCATGCACAGTGATAAACTCGGCACTCTAAAGCACCCGAGAGCGTTTTTTTCGATGCCAACCTAACCAGAGTGACGGGAGCGGCACAATTCAGAAAAAGTGCTCAGCTCGCCGAGAAAATGCGATTTAAGCAATAAATTAAAAATGCTTATAAAACCATAAACCAAACGTTGTAAATGGTCATTTCTTATTACGCAGTAATAAACTCGGCACTCTAAAGCACCCGAGAGCGTTTTTTTCGATGCCAACCTAACCAGAGTTACGGGAGGGCACAATTCAGAAAAAGCGCTCAGCTCGCCGAGAAAATGCGATTTAAGCAATAAAATTAAAAATGCTTATAAAACATAAACCAAACGTTGGAGGTGGTCTTTTCTTCATGCGCAGTGATAAACTCGGCACTCTAAAGCACCCGAGAGCGTTTTTTTTCATGCCACCTAAACAGAGTGACGGGAGCGGCACAATTCAGAAAAAGTGCTCAGCTCGCCGAGAAAATGCGATTTAAGCAATAAAATTTAAAATGCTTATAAAACATAAAACCAAACGTTGTAGATGGTCATTTCTTATTACGCAGTAATAAACTCGGCACTCTAAAGCACCCGAGAGCGTTTTTTTCCATGCCAACCTAACCAGAGTGACGGGAGCGGCACACTTCAGAAAAAGTGCTCAGCTCGCCGAGAAAATGCGATTTAAGCAATAAAATTAAAAATGCTTATAAACATAAACCAAACGTTGGAGGTGGTCATTTCTTCATGCGCAGTGATAAACTCGGCACTCTAAAGCACCCGAGAGCGTTTTTTTCCATGCCAACCTAACCAGAGTGACGGGAGCGGCACAATTCAGAAAAAGTGCTCAGCTCGCCGAGAAAATGCGATTTAAGCAATAAATTAAAAATGCTTATAAAACATAAACCAAACGTTGTAGATGGTCATTTCTTATACGCAGTAATAAACTCGGCACTCTAAAGCACCCGAGAGCGTTTTTTTCCATGCCAACCTAACCAGAGTGACGGGAGCGGCACAATTCAGAAAAGTGCTCAGCTCGCCGAGAAAATGCGATTTAAGCAATAAAATTAAAAATGCTTATAAAACATAAACCAAACGTTGGAGGTGGTCATTTCTTCATGCGCAGTGATAAACTCGGCACTCTAAAGCACCCGAGAGCGTTTTATTCGATGCCAACCTAACCAGAGTGACGGGAGCGGCACAATTCAGAAAAAGCGCTCAGCTCGCCGAGAAAATGCGATTTAAGCAATAAAAATTAAAAATGCTTATAAAACATAAACCAAACGTTGGAGGTGGTCATTTCTTCATGCGCGGTGATAAACTCGGCACTCTAAAAGCACCCGAGAGCGTTTTTTTCCATGCCAACCTAACCAGAGTGACGGGAGCGGCACAATTCAGAAAAAGTGCTCAGCTCGCCGAGAAAATGCGATTTAAGCAATACAATTAAAAATGCTTATAAAACATAAACCAAACGTTGGAGGTGGTCATTTCTTCATGCGCAGTGATAAACTCGGCACTCTAAAGCACCCGAGAGCGTTTTTTTCCATGCCAACCTAACCAGAGTGACGGGAGCGGCACAATTCAGAAAAAGTGCTCAGCTCGCCGAGAAAATGCGATCTAAGCAATAAAATTAAAAATGCTTATAAAACATAAACCAAACGTTGTAGATGGTCATTTCTTATTACGCAGTAATAAACTCGGCACTCTAAAGCACCCGAGAGCGTTTTTTTCCATGCCAACCTAACAGAGTGACGGGAGCGGCACAATTCAGAAAAAGTGCTCAGCTCGCCGAGAAAATGCGATCTAAGCAATAAAATTAAAAATGCTTATAAAACATAAACCAAACGTTGTAGATGGTCATTTCTTATTACGCAGTAATAAACTCGGCACTCTAAAGCACCCGAGAGCGTTTTTTTCCATGCCAACCTAACCAGAGTGACGGGAGCGCACAATTCAGAAAAGTGCTCAGCTCGCCGAGAAATGCGATTTAGGAAATAAATTAAAAATGCTTATAAAACATAAACCAAACGTTGGAGGTGGTCATTTCTTCATGCGCAGTGATAAACTCGGCACTCTAAAGCACCCGAGAGCGTTTTTTTCCATGCCAACCTAACCAGAGTGACGGGAGCGGCACAATTCAGAAAAAGTGCTCAGCTCGCCGAGAAAATGCGATTTAAGCAATAAAATTAAAAATGCTTATAAGACATAAACCAAACGTTGGAGGTGGCCATTTCTTCATGCGCAGTGATAAACTCGGCACTCTAAAGCACCCGAGAGCGTTTTTTTTCCATGCAACCTAACCAGAGTGACGGGAGCGGCACAATTCAGAAAAAGTGCTCAGCTAGCCGAGAAAATGCGATTTAAGCAATAAAATTAAAAATGCTTATAAAACATAAACCAAACGTTGGAGGTGGTCATTTCTTCATGCGCAGTGATAAACTCGGCACTCTAAAGCACTCGAGAGCGTTTTTTTCCATGCCAACCTAACCAGAGTGACGGGAGCGGCACAATCAGAAAAAGTGCTCAGCTCGCCGAGAAAATGCGATTTAAGCAATAAAATTAAAAATGCTTATAAAACATAAACCAAACGTTGTAGATGGTCATTTCTTATTACGCAGTAATAAACTCGGCACTCTAAAGCACCCGAGAGCGTTTTTTTCCATGCCAACCTAACCAGAGTGACGGGAGCGGCACAATTCAGAAAAAGTGCTCAGCTCGCCGAGAAAATGCGATTTAAGCAATAAAATTAAAAATGCTTATAAAACATAAACCAAACGTTGGAGGTGGTCATTTCTTCATGCGCAGTGATAAACTCGGCACTCTAAAGCACCCGAGAGCGTTTTTTTCGATGCAACCTAACCAGAGTGACGGGAGCGGCACAATTCAGAAAAAGTGCTCAGCTCGCCGAGAAAATGCGATTTAAGCAATAAAATTAAAAATGCTTATAAAACATAAACCAAACGTTGTAAATGGTCATTTCTTATTACGCAGTAATAAACTCGGCACTCTAAAGCACCCGAGAGCGTTTTTTTCGATGCCAACCTAACCAGAGTGACGGGAGCGGCACAATACAGAAAAAGCGCTCAGCTCGCCGAGAAAATGCGATTTAAGCAATAAAATTAAAAATGCTTATAAAACATAAACCAAACGTTGGAGGTGGTCTTTTCTTCATGCGCAGTGATAAACTCGGCACTCTAAAGCACCCGAGAGCGTTTTTTTCCATGCCAACCTAAACAGAGTGACGGGAGCGGCACAATTCAGAAAAAGTGCTCAGCTCGCCGAGAAAATGCGATTTAAGCAATAAAATTAAAAATGCTTATAAAACATAAACCAAACGTTGTAGATGGTCATTTCTTATTACGCAGTAATAAACTCGGCACTCTAAAGCACCCGAGAGCGTTTTTTTCCATGCCAACCTAACCAGAGTGACGGGAGCGGCACAATTCAGAAAAAGTGCTCAGCTCGCCGAGAAAATGCGATTTAAGCAATAAAATTAAAAATGCTTATAAAACATAAACCAAACGTTGGAGGTGGTCATTTCTTCATGCGCAGTGATAAACTCGGCACTCTAAAGCACCCGAGAGCGTTTTTTTCGATGCCAACCTAACCAGAGTGACGGGAGCGGCACAATTCAGAAAAAGTGCTCAGCTCGCCGAGAAAATGCGATTTAAGCAATAAAATTAAAAATGCTTATAAAACATAAACCAAACGTTGGAGGTGGTCATTTCTTCATGCACAGTGATAAACTCGGCACTCTAAAGCACCCGAGAGCGTTTTTTTCCATGCCAACCTAACCAGAGTGACGGGAGCGGCACAATTCAGAAAAAGTGCTCAGCTCGCCGAGAAAATGCGATTTAAGCAATAAAATTAAAAATGCTTATAAAACATAAACCAAACGTTGGAGGTGGTCATTTCTTCATGCGCAGTGATAAACTCGGCACTCTAAAGCACCCGAGAGCGTTTTTTTCGATGCCAACCTAACCAGAGTGACGGGAGCGGCACAATTCAGAAAAAGTGCTCAGCTCGCCGAGAAAATGCGATTTAAGCAATAAAATTAAAAATGCTTATAAAACATAAACCAAACGTTGGAGGTGGTCATTTCTTCATGCGCAGTGATAAACTCGGCACTCTAAAGCACCCGAGAGCGTTTTTTTCCATGCCAACCTAACCAGAGTGACGGGAGCGGCACAATTCAGAAAAAGTGCTCAGCTCGCCGAGAAAATGCGATTTAAGCAATAAAATTAAAAATGCTTATAAAACATAAACCAAACGTTGGAGGTGGTCATTTCTTCATGCGCAGTGATAAACTCGGCACTCTAAAGCACCCGAGAGCGTTTTTTTCCATGCCAACCTAACCAGAGTGACGGGAGCGGCACAATTCAGAAAAAGTGCTCAGCTCGCCGAGAAAATGCGATTTAAGCAATAAAATTAAAAATGCTTATAAAACATAAACCAAACGTTGTAGATGGTCATTTCTTATTACGCAGTAATAAACTCGGCACTCTAAAGCACCCGAGAGCGTTTTTTTCCATGCCAACCTAACCAGAGTGACGGGAGCGGCACAATTCAGAAAAAGTGCTCAGCTCGCCGAGAAAATGCGATTTAAGCAATAAAATTAAAAATGCTTATAAAACATAAACCAAACGTTGGAGGTGGTCATTTCTTCATGCGCAGTGATAAACTCGGCACTCTAAAGCACCCGAGAGCGTTTTATTCGATGCCAACCTAACCAGAGTGACGGGAGCGGCACAATTCAGAAAAAGCGCTCAGCTCGCCGAGAAAATGCGATTTAAGCAATAAAATTAAAAATGCTTATAAAACATAAACCAAACGTTGGAGGTGGCCATTTCTTCATGCGCAGTGATAAACTCGGCACTCTAAAGCACCCGAGAGCGTTTTTTTCCATGCCAACCTAACCAGAGTGACGGGAGCGGCACAATTCAGAAAAAGTGCTCAGCTCGCCGAGAAAATGCGATTTAAGCAATAAAATTAAAAATGCTTATAAAACATAAACCAAACGTTGGAGGTGGTCATTTCTTCATGCGCAGTGATAAACTCGGCACTCTAAAGCACCCGAGAGCGTTTTTTTCCATGCCAACCTAACCAGAGTGACGGGAGCGGCACAATTCAGAAAAAGTGCTCAGCTCGCCGAGAAAATGCGATTTAAGCAATAAAATTAAAAATGCTTATAAAACATAAACCAAACGTTGGAGGTGGCCATTTCTTCATGCGCAGTGATAAACTCGGCACTCTAAAGCACCCGAGAGCGTTTTTTTCCATGCCAACCTAACCAGAGTGACGGGAGCGGCACAATTCAGAAAAAGTGCTCAGTTCGCCGAGAAAATGCGATTTAAGCAATACAATTAAAAATGCTTATAAAACATAAACCAAACGTTGGAGGTGGTCATTTCTTCATGTGCAGTGATAAACTCGGCACTCTAAAGCACCCGAGAGCGTTTTTTTCCATGCCAACCTAACCAGAGTGACGGGAGCGGCACAATTCAGAAAAAGTGCTCAGCTCGCCGAGAAAATGCGATTTAAGCAATAAAATTAAAAATGCTTATAAAACATAAACCAAACGTTGGAGGTGGTCATTTCTTCATGCGCAGTGATAAACTCGGCACTCTAAAGCACCCGAGAGCGTTTTTTTCGATGCCAACCTAACCAGAGTGACGGGAGCGGCACAATTCAGAAAAAGCGCTCAGCTCGCCGAGAAAATGCGATTTAAGCAATAAAATTAAAAATGCTTATAAAACATAAACCAAACGTTGGAGGTGGTCATTTCTTCATGCACAGTGATAAACTCGGCACTCTAAAGCACCCGAGAGCGTTTTTTTCGATGCCAACCTAACCAGAGTGACGGGAGCGGCACAATTCAGAAAAAGTGCTCAGCTCGCCGAGAAAACGCAATTTAAGCAATAAAATTTAAAATGCTTATAAAACATAAACCAAACGTTGTAGATGGTCATTTCTTATTACGCAGTAATAAACTCGGCACTCTAAAGCACCCGAGAGCGTTTTTTTCCATGCCAACCTAACCAGAGTGACGGGAGCGGCACAATTCAGAAAAAGTGCTCAGCTCGCCGAGAAAATGCGATTTAAGCAATAAAATTAAAAATGCTTATAAAACATAAACCAAACGTTGGAGGTGGTCATTTCTTCATGCACAGTGATAAACTCGGCACTCTAAAGCACCCGAGAGCGTTTTATTCGATGCCAACCTAACCAGAGTGACGGGAGCGGCACAATTCAGAAAAAGTGCTCAGCTCGCCGAGAAAATGCGATTTAAGCAATAAAATTAAAAATCCTTATAAAACATAAACCAAACGTTGTAAATGGTCATTTCTTATTACGCAGTAATAAACTCGGCACTCTAAAGCACCCGAGAGCGTTTTTTTCGATGCCAACCTAACCAGAGTGACGGGAGCGGCACAATTCAGAAAAAGCGCTCAGCTCGCCGAGAAAATGCGATTTAAGCAATAAAATTAAAAATGCTTATAAAACATAAACCAAACGTTGGAGGTGGTCTTTTCTTCATGCGCAGTGATAAACTCGGCACTCTAAAGCACCCGAGAGCGTTTTTTTCCATGCCAACCTAAACAGAGTGACGGGAGCAGCACAATTCAGAAAAAGTGCTCGGCTCGCCGAGAAAATGCGATTTAAGCAATAAAATTAAAAATGCTTATAAAACATAAACCAAACGTTGTAGATGGTCATTTCTTATTACGCAGTAATAAACTCGGCACTCTAAAGCACCCGAGAGCGTTTTTTTCCATGCCAACCTAACCAGAGTGACGGGAGCGGCACAATTCAGAAAAAGTGCTCAGCTCGCCGAGAAAATGCGATTTAAGCAATAAAATTAAAAATGCTTATAAAACATAAACCAAACGTTGGAGGTGGTCATTTCTTCATGCGCAGTGATAAACTCGGCACTCTAAAGCACCCGAGAGCGTTTTTTTCGATGCCAACCTAACCAGAGTGACGGGAGCGGCACAATTCAGAAAAAGTGCTCAGCTCGCCGAGAAAATGCGATTTAAGCAATAAAATTAAAAATGCTTATAAAACATAAACCAAACGTTGGAGGTGGTCATTTCTTCATGCGCAGTGATAAACTCGGCACTCTAAAGCACCCGAGAGCGTTTTTTTCGATGCCAACCTAACCAGAGTGACGGGAGCGGCACAATTCAGAAAAAGTGCTCAGCTCGCCGAGAAAATGCGATTTAAGCAATAAAATTAAAAATGCTTATAAAACATAAACCAAACGTTGGAGGTGGTCATTTCTTCATGCGCAGTGATAAACTCGGCACTCTAAAGCACCCGAGAGCGTTTTTTTCCATACCAACCTAACCAGAGTGACGGGAGCGGCACAATTCAGAAAAAGTGCTCAGCTCACCGAGAAAATGCGATTTAAGCAATAAAATTAAAAATGCTTATAAAACATAAACCAAACGTTGGAGGTGGTCATTTCTTCATGCGCAGTGATAAACTCGGCACTCTAAAGCACCCGAGAGCGTTTTTTTCGATGCCAACCTAACCAGAGTGACGGGAGCGGCACAATTCAGAAAAAGTGCTCAGCTCGCCGAGAAAATGCGATTTAAGCAATAAAATTAAAAATGCTTATAAAACATAAACCAAACGTTGGAGGTGGTCATTTCTTCATGCACAGTGATAAACTCGGCACTCTAAAGCACCCGAGAGCGTTTTTTTCCATGCCAACCTAACCAGAGTGACGGGAGCGGCACAATTCAGAAAAAGTGCTCAGCTCGCCGAGAAAATGCGATTTAAGCAATAAAATTAAAAATGCTTATAAAACATAAACCAAACGTTGGAGGTGGTCATTTCTTCATGCGCAGTGATAAACTCGGCACTCTAAAGCACCCGAGAGCGTTTTTTTCGATGCCAACCTAACCAGAGTGACGGGAGCGGCACAATTCAGAAAAAGTGCTCAGCTCGCCGAGAAAATGCGATTTAAGCAATAAAATTAAAAATGCTTATAAAACATAAACCAAACGTTGGAGGTGGTCATTTCTTCATGCGCAGTGATAAACTCGGCACTCTAAAGCACCCGAGAGCGTTTTTTTCCATGCCAACCTAACCAGAGTGACGGGAGCGGCACAATTCAGAAAAAGTGCTCAGGTCGCCGAGAAAATGCGATTTAAGCAATAAAATTAAAAATGCTTATAAAACATAAACCAAACGTTGGAGGTGGTCATTTCTTCATGCGCAGTGATAAACTCGGCACTCTAAAGCACCCGAGAGCGTTTTTTTCCATGCCAACCTAACCAGAGTGACGGGAGCGGCACAATTCAGAAAAAGTGCTCAGCTCGCCGAGAAAATGCGATTTAAGCAATAAAATTAAAAATGCTTATAAAACATAAACCAAACGTTGTAGATGGTCATTTCTTATTACGCAGTAATAAACTCGGCACTCTAAAGCACCCGAGAGCGTTTTATTCGATGCCAACCTAACCAGAGTGACGGGAGCGGCACAATTCAGAAAAAGCGCTCAGCTCGCCGAGAAAATGCGATTTAAGCAATAAAATTAAAAATGCTTATAAAACATAAACCAAACGTTGGAGGTGGTCATTTCTTCATGCGCGGTGATAAACTCGGCACTCTAAAGCACCCGAGAGCGTTTTTTTCCATGCCAACCTAACCAGAGTGACGGGAGCGGCACAATTCAGAAAAAGTGCTCAGCTCGCCGAGAAAATGCGATTTAAGCAATAAAATTAAAAATGCTTATAAAACATAAACCAAACGTTGTAGATGGTCATTTCTTATTACGCAGTAATAAACTCGGCACTCTAAAGCACCCGAGAGCGTTTTTTTCGATGCCAACCTAACCAGAGTGACGGGAGCGGCACAATTCAGAAAAAGCGCTCAGCTCGCCGAGAAAATGCGATTTAAGCAATAAAATTAAAAATGCTTATAAAACATAAACCAAACGTTGGAGGTGGTCATTTCTTCATGCACAGTGATGAACTCGGCACTCTAAAGCACCCGAGAGCGTTTTTTTCGATGCCAACCTAACCAGAGTGACGGGAGCGGCACAATTCAGAAAAAGTGCTCAGCTCGCCGAGAAAATGCGATTTAAGCAATAAAATTAAAAATCCTTATAAAACATAAACCAAACGTTGTAAATGGTCATTTCTTATTACGCAGTAATAAACTCGGCACTCTAAAGCACCCGAGAGCGTTTTTTTCGATGCCAACCTAACCAGAGTGACGGGAGCGGCACAATTCAGAAAAAGCGCTCAGCTCGCCGAGAAAATGCGATTTAAGCAATAAAATTAAAAATGCTTATAAAACATAAACCAAACGTTGGAGGTGGTCTTTTCTTCATGCGCAGTGATAAATTCGGCACTCTAAAGCACCCGAGAGCGTTTTTTTCCATGCCAACCTAAACAGAGTGACGGGAGCGGCACAATTCAGAAAAAGTGCTCGGCTCGCCGAGAAAATGCGATTTAAGCAATAAAATTAAAAATGCTTATAAAACATAAACCAAACGTTGTAGATGGTCATTTCTTATTACGCAGTAATAAACTCGGCACTCTAAAGCACCCGAGAGCGTTTTTTTCCATGCCAACCTAACCAGAGTGACGGGAGCGGCACAATTCAGAAAAAGTGCTCAGCTCGCCGAGAAAATGCGATTTAAGCAATAAAATTAAAAATGCTTATAAAACATAAACCAAACGTTGGAGGTGGTCATTTCTTCATGCGCAGTGATAAACTCGGCACTCTAAAGCACCCGAGAGCGTTTTTTTCGATGCCAACCTAACCAGAGTGACGGGAGCGGCACAATTCAGAAAAAGTGCTCAGCTCGCCGAGAAAATGCGATTTAAGCAATAAAATTAAAAATGCTTATAAAACATAAACCAAACGTTGGAGGTGGTCATTTCTTCATGCGCAGTGATAAACTCGGCACTCTAAAGCACCCGAGAGCGTTTTTTTCGATGCCAACCTAACCAGAGTGACGGGAGCGGCACAATTCAGAAAAAGTGCTCAGCTCGCCGAGAAAATGCGATTTAAGCAATAAAATTAAAAATGCTTATAAAACATAAACCAAACGTTGGAGGTGGTCATTTCTTCATGCGCAGTGATAAACTCGGCACTCTAAAGCACCCGAGAGCGTTTTTTTCGATGCCAACCTAACCAGAGTGACGGGAGCGGCACAATTCAGAAAAAGTGCTCAGCTCGCCGAGAAAATGCGATTTAAGCAATAAAATTAAAAATGCTTATAAAACATAAACCAAACGTTGGAGGTGGTCATTTCTTCATGCGCAGTGATAAACTCGGCACTCTAAAGCACCCGAGAGCGTTTTTTTCCATACCAACCTAACCAGAGTGACGGGAGCGGCACAATTCAGAAAAAGTGCTCAGCTCACCGAGAAAATGCGATTTAAGCAATAAAATTAAAAATGCTTATAAAACATAAACCAAACGTTGGAGGTGGTCATTTCTTCATGCGCGGTGATAAACTCGGCACTCTAAAGCACCCGAGAGCGTTTTTTTCGATGCCAACCTAACCAGAGTGACGGGAGCGGCACAATTCAGAAAAAGTGCTCAGCTCGCCGAGAAAATGCGATTTAAGCAATAAAATTAAAAATGCTTATAAAACATAAACCAAACGTTGGAGGTGGTCATTTCTTCATGCGCAGTGATAAAATCGGCACTCTAAAGCACCCGAGAGCGTTTTTTTCGATGCCAACCTAACCAGAGTGACGGGAGCGGCACAATTCAGAAAAAGTGCTCAGCTTGCCGAGAAAATGCGATTTAAGCAATAAAATTAAAAATGCTTATAAAACATAAACCAAACGTTGGAGGTGGTCATTTCTTCATGCGCAGTGATAAACTCGGCACTCTAAAGCACCCGAGAGCGTTTTTTTCGATGCCAACCTAACCAGAGTGACGGGAGCGGCACAATTCAGAAAAAGCGCTCAGCTCGCCGAGAAAATGCGATTTAAGCAATAAAATTAAAAATGCTTATAAAACATAAACCAAACGTTGGAGGTGGTCATTTCTTCATGCGCAGTGATAAACTCGGCACTCTAAAGCACCCGAGAGCGTTTTTTTCGATGCCAACCTAACCAGAGTGACGGGAGCGGCACAATTCAGAAAAAGCGCTCAGCTCGCCGAGAAAATGCGATTTAAGCAATAAAATTAAAAATGCTTATAAAACATAAACCAAACGTTGGAGGTGGTCATTTCTTCATGCGCAGTGATAAATTCGGCACTCTAAAGCACCCGAGAGCGTTTTTTTCGATGCCAACCTAACCAGAGTGACGGGAGCGGCACAATTCAGAAAAAGTGCTCAGCTCGCCGAGAAAATGCGATTTAAGCAATAAAATTAAAAATGCTTATAAAACATAAACCAAACGTTGGAGGTGGTCATTTCTTCATGCGCAGTGATAAACTCGGCACTCTAAAGCACCCGAGAGCGTTTTTTTCGATGCCAACCTAACCAGAGTGACGGGAGCGGCACAATTCAGAAAAAGTGCTCAGCTCGCCGAGAAAATGCGATTTAAGCAATAAAATTAAAAATGCTTATAAAACATAAACCAAACGTTGGAGTTGGTCATTTCTTCATGCGCAGTGATAAACTCGGCACTCTAAAGCACCCGAGAGCGTTTTTTTCGATGCCAACCTAACCAGAGTGACGGGAGCGGCACAATTCAGAAAAAGCGCTCAGCTCGCCGAGAAAATGCGATTTAAGCAATAAAATTAAAAATGCTTATAAAACATAAACCAAACGTTGGAGGTGGTCATTTCTTCATGCACAGTGATAAATTCGGCACTCTAAAGCACCCGAGAGCGTTTTTTTCGATGCCAACCTAACCAGAGTGACGGGAGCGGCACAATTCAGAAAAAGTGCTCAGCTCGCCGAGAAAATGCGATTTAAGCAATAAAATTAAAAATGCTTATAAAACATAAACCAAACGTTGTAAATGGTCATTTCTTATTACGCAGTAATAAACTCGGCACTCTAAAGCACCCGAGAGCGTTTTTTTCGATGCCAACCTAACCAGAGTGACGGGAGCGGCACAATTCAGAAAAAGCGCTCAGCTCGCCGAGAAAATGCGATTTAAGCAATAAAATTAAAAATGCTTATAAAACATAAACCAAACGTTGGAGGTGGTCATTTCTTCATGCACAGTGATAAACTCGGCACTCTAAAGCACCCGAGAGCGTTTTTTTCCATGCCAACCTAACCAGAGTGACGGGAGCGGCACAATTCAGAAAAAGCGCTCAGCTCGCCGAGAAAATGCGATTTAAGCAATAAAATTAAAAATGCTTATAAAACATAAACCAAACGTTGGAGGTGGTCATTTCTTCATGCACAGTGATAAACTCGGCACTCTAAAGCACCCGAGAGCGTTTTTTTCGATGCCAACCTAACCAGAGTGACGGGAGCGGCACAATTCAGAAAAAGTGCTCAGCTCGCCGAGAAAATGCGATTTAAGCAATAAAATTTAAAATGCTTATAAAACATAAACCAAACGTTGTAGATGGTCATTTCTTATTACGCAGTAATAAACTCGGCACTCTAAAGCACCCGAGAGCGTTTTTTTCCATGCCAACCTAACCAGAGTGACGGGAGCGGCACAATTCAGAAAAAGTGCTCAGCTCGCCGAGAAAATGCGATTTAAGCAATAAAATTAAAAATGCTTATAAAACATAAACCAAACGTTGGAGGTGGCCATTTCTTCATGCGCAGTGATAAACTCGGCACTCTAAAGCACCCGAGAGCGTTTTATTTGATGCCAACCTAACCAGAGTGACGGGAGCGGCACAATTCAGAAAAAGTGCTCAGCTCGCCGAGAAAATGCGATTTAAGCAATAAAATTAAACATGCTTATAAAACATAAACCAAACGTTGGAAGTGGTCATTTCTTCATGCGCAGTGATAAACTCGGCACTCTAAAGCACCCAAGAGCGTTTTTTTCGATGCCAACCTAACCAGAGTGACGGGAGCGGCACAATTCAGAAAAAGCGCTCAGCTCGCCGAGAAAATGCGATTTAAGCAATAAAATTAAAAATGCTTATAAAACATAAACCAAACGTTGTAAATGGTCATTTCTTATTACGCAGTAATAAACTCGGCACTCTAAAGCACCCGAGAGCGTTTTTTTCGATGCCAACCTAACCAGAGTGACGGGAGCGGCACAATTCAGAAAAAGCGCTCAGCTCGCCGAGAAAATGCGATTTAAGCAATAAAATTAAAAATGCTTATAAAACATAAACCAAACGTTGGAGGTGGTCATTTCTTCATGCACAGTGATAAACTCGGCACTCTAAAGCACCCGAGAGCGTTTTTTTCCATGCCAACCTAACCAGAGTGACGGGAGCGGCACAATTCAGAAAAAGCGCTCAGCTCGCCGAGAAAATGCGATTTAAGCAATAAAATTAAAAATGCTTATAAAACATAAACCAAACGTTGGAGGTGGTCATTTCTTCATGCACAGTGATAAACTCGGCACTCTAAAGCACCCGAGAGCGTTTTTTTCGATGCCAACCTAACCAGAGTGACGGGAGCGGCACAATTCAGAAAAAGTGCTCAGCTCGCCGAGAAAATGCGATTTAAGCAATAAAATTTAAAATGCTTATAAAACATAAACCAAACGTTGTAGATGGTCATTTCTTATTACGCAGTAATAAACTCGGCACTCTAAAGCACCCGAGAGCGTTTTTTTCCATGCCAACCTAACCAGAGTGACGGGAGCGGCACAATTCAGAAAAAGTGCTCAGCTCGCCGAGAAAATGCGATTTAAGCAATAAAATTAAAAATGCTTATAAAACATAAACCAAACGTTGGAGGTGGCCATTTCTTCATGCGCAGTGATAAACTCGGCACTCTAAAGCACCCGAGAGCGTTTTTTTCCATGCCAACCTAACCAGAGTGACGGGAGCGGCACAATTCAGAAAAAGTGCTCAGCTCGCCGAGAAAATGCGATTTAAGCAATAAAATTAAAAATGCTTATAAAACATAAACCAAACGTTGGAGGTGGTCATTTCTTCATGCGCAGTGATAAACTCGGCACTCTAAAGCACCCGAGAGCGTTTTTTTCGATGCCAACCTAACCAGAGTGACGGGAGCGGCACAATTCAGAAAAAGTGCTCAGCTCGCCGAGAAAATGCGATTTAAGCAATAAAATTAAAAATGCTTATAAAACATAAACCAAACGTTGGAGGTGGTCATTTCTTCATGCGCAGTGATAAACTCGGCACTCTAAAGCACCCAAGAGCGTTTTTTTCGATGCCAACCTAACCAGAGTGACGGGAGCAGCACAATTCAGAAAAAGTGCTCAGCTCGCCGAGAAAATGCGATTTAAGCAATAAAATTAAAAATGCTTATAAAAAATAAACCAAACGTTGGAGGTGGTCATTTCTTCATGCGCAGTGATAAACTCGGCACTCTAAAGCACCCAAGAGCGTTTTTTTCGATGCCAACCTAACCAGAGTGAAGGGAGCGGCACAATTCAGAAAAAGCGCTCAGCTCGCCGAGAAAATGCGATTTAAGCAATAAAATTAAAAATGCTTATAAAACATAAACCAAACGTTGGAGGTGGTCATTTCTTCATGCGCAGTGATAAACTCGGCACTCTAAAGCACCCGAGAGCGTTTTTTTCGATGCCAACCTAACCAGAGTGACGGGAGCGGCACAATTCAGAAAAAGTGCTCAGCTCGCCGAGAAAATGCGATTTAAGCAATAAAATTAAAAATGCTTATAAAACATAAACCAAACGTTGTAAATGGTCATTTCTTATTACGCAGTAATAAACTCGGCACTCTAAAGCACCCGAGAGCGTTTTTTTCGATGCCAACCTAACCAGAGTGACGGGAGCGGCACAATTCAGAAAAAGCGCTCAGCTCGCCGAGAAAATGCGATTTAAGCAATAAAATTAAAAATGCTTATAAAACATAAACCAAACGTTGGAGGTGGTCATTTCTTCATGCACAGTGATAAACTCGGCACTCTAAAGCACCCGAGAGCGTTTTTTTCCATGCCAACCTAACCAGAGTGACGGGAGCGGCACAATTCAGAAAAAGTGCTCAGCTCGCCGAGAAAATGCGATTTAAGCAATAAAATTAAAAATGCTTATAAAACATAAACCAAACGTTGGAGGTGGTCATTTCTTCATGCGCAGTGATAAACTCGGCACTCTAAAGCACCCGAGAGCGTTTTTTTCGATGCCAACCTAACCAGAGTGACGGGAGCGGCACAATTCAGAAAAAGTGCTCAGCTCGCCGAGAAAATGCGATTTAAGCAATAAAATTTAAAATGCTTATAAAACATAAACCAAACGTTGTAGATGGTCATTTCTTATTACGCAGTAATAAACTCGGCACTCTAAAGCACCCGAGAGCGTTTTTTTCCATGCCAACCTAACCAGAGTGACGGGAGCGGCACAATTCAGAAAAAGTGCTCAGCTCGCCGAGAAAATGCGATTTAAGCAATAAAATTAAAAATGCTTATAAAACATAAACCAAACGTTGGAGGTGGTCATTTCTTCATGCGCAGTGATAAACTCGGCACTCTAAAGCACCCGAGAGCGTTTTTTTCGATGCCAACCTAACCAGAGTGACGGGAGCGGCACAATTCAGAAAAAGTGCTCAGCTCGCCGAGAAAATGCGATTTAAGCAATAAAATTAAAAATGCTTATAAAACATAAACCAAACGTTGGAGGTGGTCATTTCTTCATGCGCAGTGATAAACTCGGCACTCTAAAGCACCCGAGAGCGTTTTATTTGATGCCAACCTAACCAGAGTGACGGGAGCGGCACAATTCAGAAAAAGTGCTCAGCTCGCCGAGAAAATGCGATTTAAGCAATAAAATTAAACATGCTTATAAAACATAAACCAAACGTTGGAGGTGGTCATTTCTTCATGCGCAGTGATAAACTCGGCACTCTAAAGCACCCAAGAGCGTTTTTTTCGATGCCAACCTAACCAGAGTGACGGGAGCGGCACAATTCAGAAAAAGCGCTCAGCTCGCCGAGAAAATGCGATTTAAGCAATAAAATTAAAAATGCTTATAAAACATAAACCAAACGTTGGAGGTGGTCATTTTTTCATGCGCGGTGATAAACTCGGCACTCTAAAGCTCCCGAGAGCGTTTTTTTCGATGCCAACCTAACCAGAGTGACGGGAGCGGCACAATTCAGAAAAAGTGCTCAGCTCGCCGAGAAAATGCGATTTAAGCAATAAAATTAAAAATGCTTATAAAACATAAACCAAACGTTGGAGGTGGTCATTTCTTCATGCGCAGTGATAAAATCGGCACTCTAAAGCACCCGAGAGCGTTTTTTTCGATGCCAACCTAACCAGAGTGACGGGAGCGGCACAATTCAGAAAAAGTGCTCAGCTTGCCGAGAAAATGCGATTTAAGCAATAAAATTAAAAATGCTTATAAAACATAAACCAAACGTTGGAGGTGGTCATTTCTTCATGCGCAGTGATAAACTCGGCACTCTAAAGCACCCGAGAGCGTTTTTTTCGATGCCAACCTAACCAGAGTGACGGGAGCGGCACAATTCAGAAAAAGCGCTCAGCTCGCCGAGAAAATGCGATTTAAGCAATAAAATTAAAAATGCTTATAAAACATAAACCAAACGTTGGAGGTGGTCATTTCTTCATGCGCAGTGATAAACTCGGCACTCTAAAGCACCCGAGAGCGTTTTTTTCGATGCCAACCTAACCAGAGTGACGGGAGCGGCACAATTCAGAAAAAGCGCTCAGCTCGCCGAGAAAATGCGATTTAAGCAATAAAATTAAAAATGCTTATAAAACATAAACCAAACGTTGGAGGTGGTCATTTCTTCATGCGCAGTGATAAATTCGGCACTCTAAAGCACCCGAGAGCGTTTTTTTCGATGCCAACCTAACCAGAGTGACGGGAGCGGCACAATTCAGAAAAAGTGCTCCTCGCCGAGAAAATGCGAGTTAAGCAATAAAATTAAAAATGCTTATAAAACATAAACCAAACGTTGGAGGTGGTCATTTCTTCATGCGCAGTGATAAACTCGGCACTCTAAAGCACCCGAGAGCGTTTTTTTCGATGCCAACCTAACCAGAGTGACGGGAGCGGCACAATTCAGAAAAAGTGCTCAGCTCGCCGAGAAAATGCGATTTAAGCAATAAAATTAAAAATGCTTATAAAACATAAACCAAACGTTGGAGTTGGTCATTTCTTCATGCGCAGTGATAAACTCGGCACTCTAAAGCACCCGAGAGCGTTTTTTTCGATGCCAACCTAACCAGAGTGACGGGAGCGGCACAATTCAGAAAAAGTGCTCAGCTCGCCGAGAAAATGCGATTTAAGCAATAAAATTAAAAATGCTTATAAAACATAAACCAAACGTTGGAGGTGGTCATTTCTTCATGCGCAGTGATAAACTCGGCACTCTAAAGCACCCGAGAGCGTTTTTTTCGATGCCAACCTAACCAGAGTGACGGGAGCGGCACAATTCAGAAAAAGTGCTCAGCTCGCCGAGAAAATGCGATTTAAGCAATAAAATTAAAAATGCTTATAAAACATAAACCAAACGTTGGAGGTGGTCATTTCTTCATGCGCAGTGATAAACTCGGCACTCTAAAGCACCCGAGAGCGTTTTTTTCCATGCCAACCTAACCAGAGTGACGGGAGCGGCACAATTCAGAAAAAGTGCTCAGCTCGCCGAGAAAATGCGATTTAAGCAATAAAATTAAAAATGCTTATAAAACATAAACCAAACGTTGGAGGTGGTCATTTCTTCATGCGCAGTGATAAACTCGGCACTCTAAAGCACCCGAGAGCGTTTTATTTGATGCCAACCTAACCAGAGTGACGGGAGCGGCACAATTCAGAAAAAGTGCTCAGCTCGCCGAGAAAATGCGATTTAAGCAATAAAATTAAACATGCTTATAAAACATAAACCAAACGTTGGAGGTGGTCATTTCTTCATGCGCAGTGATAAACTCGGCACTCTAAAGCACCCGAGAGCGTTTTTTTCGATGCCAACCTAACCAGAGTGACGGGAGCGGCACAATTCAGAAAAAGCGCTCAGCTCGCCGAGAAAATGCGATTTAAGCAATAAAATTAAAAATGCTTATAAAACATAAACCAAACGTTGGAGGTGGTCATTTCTTCATGCGCAGTGATAAATTCGGCACTCTAAAGCACCCGAGAGCGTTTTTTTCGATGCCAACCTAACCAGAGTGACGGGAGCGGCACAATTCAGAAAAAGTGCTCAGCTCGCCGAGAAAATGCGATTTAAGCAATAAAATTAAAAATGCTTATAAAACATAAACCAAACGTTGGAGGTGGTCATTTCTTCATGCGCAGTGATAAACTCGGCACTCTAAAGCACCCGAGAGCGTTTTTTTCGATGCCAACCTAACCAGAGTGACGGGAGCGGCACAATTCAGAAAAAGTGCTCAGCTCGCCGAGAAAATGCGATTTAAGCAATAAAATTAAAAATGCTTATAAAACATAAACCAAACGTTGGAGGTGGTCATTTCTTCATGCGCAGTGATAAACTCGGCACTCTAAAGCACCCGAGAGCGTTTTTTTCGATGCCAACCTAACCAGAGTGACGGGAGCGGCACAATTCAGAAAAAGTGCTCAGCTCGCCGAGAAAATGCGATTTAAGCAATAAAATTAAAAATGCTTATAAAACATAAACCAAACGTTGGAGGTGGTCATTTCTTCATGCGCAGTGATAAACTCGGGACTCTAAAGCACCCGAGAGCGTTTTTTTCGATGCCAACCTAACCAGAGTGACGGGAGCGGCACAATTCAGAAAAAGTGCTCAGCTCGCCGAGAAAATGCGATTTAAGCAATAAGATTAAAAATGCTTATAAAACATAAACCAAACGTTGGAGTTGGTCATTTCTTCATGCGCAGTGATAAACTCGGCACTCTAAAGCACCCGAGAGCGTTTTTTTCGATGCCAACCTAACCAGAGTGACGGGAGCGGCACAATTCAGAAAAAGTGCTTAGCTCGCCGAGAAAATGCGATTTAAGCAATAAAATTAAAAATGCTTATAAAACATAAACCAAACGTTGGAGGTGGTCATTTCTTCATGCGCAGTGATAAACTCGGCACTCTAAAGCACCCGAGAGCGTTTTTTTCGATGCCAACCTAACCAGAGTGACGGGAGCGGCACAATTCAGAAAAAGTGCTCAGCTCGCCGAGAAAATGCGATTTAAGCAATAAAATTAAAAATGCTTATAAAACATAAACCAAACGTTGGAGGTGGTCATTTCTTCATGCGCAGTGATAAACTCGGCACTCTAAAGCACCCGAGAGCGTTTTTTTCCATGCCAACCTAACCAGAGTGACGGGAGCGGCACAATTCAGAAAAAGTGCTCAGCTCGCCGAGAAAATGCGATTTAAGCAATAAAATTAAAAATGCTTATAAAACATAAACCAAACGTTGGAGGTGGCCATTTCTTCATGCGCAGTGATAAACTCGGCACTCTAAAGCACCCGAGAGCGTTTTTTTCCATGCCAACCTAACCAGAGTGACGGGAGCGGCACAATTCAGAAAAAGTGCTCAGCTCGCCGAGAAAATGCGATTTAAGCAATAAAATTAAAAATGCTTATAAAACATAAACCAAACGTTGGAGGTGGCCATTTCTTCATGCGCAGTGATAAACTCGGCACTCTAAAGCACCCGAGAGCGTTTTTTTCCATGCCAACCTAACCAGAGTGACGGGAGCGGCACAATTCAGAAAAAGTGCTCAGCTCGCCGAGAAAATGCGATTTAAGCAATAAAATTAAAAATGCTTATAAAACATAAACCAAACGTTGGAGGTGGTAATTTCTTCATGCGCAGTGATAAACTCGGCACTCTAAAGCACCCGAGAGTGTTTTTTTCCATGCCAACCTAACCAGAGTGACAGGAGCGGCACAATTCAGAAAAAGTGCTCAGCTCGCCGAGAAAATGCGATTTAAGCAATAAAATTAAAAATGCTTATAAAACATAAACCAAACGTTGGAGGTGGTCTTTTCTTCATGCGCAGTGATAAACTCGGCACTCTAAAGCACCCGAGAGCGTTTTTTTTCCATGCCAACCTAAACAGAGTGACGGGAGCGGCACAATTCAGAAAAAGTGCTCAGCTCGCCGAGAAAATGCGATTTAAGCAATAAAATTAAAAATGCTTATAAAACATAAACCAAACGTTGTAGATGGTCATTTCTTATTACGCAGTAATAAACTCGGCACTCTAAAGCACCCGAGAGCGTTTTTTTCCATGCCAACCTAACCAGAGTGACGGGAGCGGCACAATTCAGAAAAAGTGCTCAGCTCGCCGAGAAAATGCGATTTAAGCAATAAAATTAAAAATGCTTATAAAACATAAACCAAACGTTGGAGGTGGTCATTTCTTCATGCACAGTGATAAACTCGGCACTCTAAAGCACCCGAGAGCTTTTTTTTCCATGCCAACCTAACCAGAGTGACGGGAGCGGCACAATTCAGAAAAAGTGCTCAGCTCGCCGAGAAAATGCGATTTAAGCAATAAAATTAAAAATGCTTATAAAACATAAACCAAACGTTGGAGGTGGTCATTTCTTCATGCGCAGTGATAAACTCGGCACTCTAAAGCACCCGAGAGCGTTTTTTTCGATGCCAACCTAACCAGAGTGACGGGAGCGGCACAATTCAGAAAAAGTGCTCAGCTCGCCGAGAAAATGCGATTTAAGCAATAAAATTAAAAATGCTTATAAAACATAAACCAAACGTTGGAGGTGGTCATTTCTTCATGCGCAGTGATAAACTCGGCACTCTAAAGCACCCGAGAGCGTTTTTTTCCATGCCAACCTAACCAGAGTGACGGGAGCGGCACAATTCAGAAAAAGTGCTCAGCTCGCCGAGAAAATGCGATTTAAGCAATAAAATTAAAAATGCTTATAAAACATAAACCAAACGTTGTAGAAGGTAATTTCTTATTACGCAGTAATAAACTCGGCACTCTAAAGCACCCGAGAGCGTTTTTTTCCATGCCAACCTAACCAGAGTGACGGGAGCTTCACAATTCAGAAAAAGTGCTCAGCTCGCCGAGAAAATGCGATTTAAGCAATAAAATTAAAAATGCTTATAAAACATAAACCAAACGTTGGAGGTGGTCATTTCTTCATGCGCAGTGATAAACTCGGCACTCTAAAGCACCCGAGAGCGTTTTATTCGATGCCAACCTAACCAGAGTGACGGGAGCGGCACAATTCAGAAAAAGCGCTCAGCTCGCCGAGAAAATGCGATTTAAGCAATAAAATTAAAAATGCTTATAAAACATAAACCAAACGTTGGAGGTGGTCATTTCTTCATGCGCGGTGATAAACTCGGCACTCTAAAGCACCCGAGAGCGTTTTTTTCGATGCCAACCTAACCAGAGTGACGGGAGCGGCACAATTCAGAAAAAGTGCTCAGCTCGCCGAGAAAATGCGATTTAAGCAATAAAATTAAAAATGCTTATAAAACATAAACCAAACGTTGTAGATGGTCATTTCTTATTACGCAGTAATAAACTCGGCACTCTAAAGCACCCGAGAGCGTTTTTTTCCATGCCAACCTAACCAGAGTGACGGGAGCGGCACAATTCAGAAAAAGTGCTCAGCTCGCCGAGAAAATGCGATTTAAGCAATAAAATTAAAAATGCTTATAAAACATAAACCAAACGTTGGAGGTGGCCATTTCTTCATGCGCAGTGATAAACTCGGCACTCTAAAGCACCCGAGAGCGTTTTTTTCCATGCCAACCTAACCAGAGTGACGGGAGCGGCACAATTCAGAAAAATAGCTCAGCTCGCCGAGAAAATGCGATTTAAGCAATAAAATTAAAAATGCTTATAAAACATAAACCAAACGTTGGAGGTGGCCATTTCTTCATGCGCAGTGATAAACTCGGCACTCTAAAGCACCCGAGAGCGTTTTTTTCCATGCCAACCTAACCAGAGTGACGGGAGCGGCACAATTCAGAAAAAGTGCTCAGCTCGCCGAGAAAATGCGATTTAAGCAATAAAATTAAAAATGCTTATAAAACATAAACCAAACGTTGGAGGTGGTCATTTCTTCATGCGCAGTGATAAACTCGGCACTCTAAAGCACCCGAGAGCGTTTTTTTCCATGCCAACCTAACCAGAGTGACGGGAGCGGCACAAGTCAGAAAAAGTGCTCAGCTCGCCGAGAAAATGCGATTTAAGCAATAAAATTAAAAATGCTTATAAAACATAAACCAAACGTTGGAGGTGGTCATTTCTTCATGCGCAGTGATAAACTCGGCACTCTAAAGCACCCGAGAGCGTTTTTTTCCATGCCAACCTAACCAGAGTGACGGGAGCGGCACAATTCAGAAAAAGTGCTCAGCTCGCCGAGAAAATGCGATTTAAGCAATAAAATTAAAAATGCTTATAAAACATAAACCAAACGTTGGAGGTGGTCATTTCTTCATGCGCAGTGATAAACTCGGCACTCTAAAATACCCGAGAGCGTTTTTTTCGATGCCAACCTAACCAGAGTGACGGGAGCGGCACAATTCAGAAAAAGCGCTCAGCTCGCCGAGAAAATGCGATTTAAGCAATAAAATTAAAAATGCTTATAAAACATAAACCAAACGTTGGAGGTGGTCATTTCTTCATGCGCAGTGATAAACTCGGCACTCTAAAGCACCCGAGAGCGTTTTTTTCGATGCCAACCTAACCAGAGTGACGGGAGCGGCACAATTCAGAAAAAGCGCTCAGCTCGCCGAGAAAATGCGATTTAAGCAATAAAATTAAAAATGCTTATAAAACATAAACCAAACGTTGGAGGTGGTCATTTCTTCATGCGCAGTGATAAACTCGGCACTAAAGCACCCGAGAGCGTTTTTTTCGATGCCAACCTAACCAGAGTGACGGGAGCGGCACAATTCAGAAAAAGTGCTCAGCTCGCCGAGAAAATGCGATTTAAGCAATAAAATTAAAAATGCTTATAAAACATAAACCAAACGTTGGAGGTGGTCATTTCTTCATGCGCAGTGATAAACTCGGCACTCTAAAGCACCCGAGAGCGTTTTTTTTCCATGCCAACCTAACCAGAGTGACGGGAGCGGCACAATTCAGAAAAAGTGCTCAGCTCGCCGAGAAAATGCGATTTAAGCAATAAAATTAAAAATGCTTATAAAACATAAACCAAACGTTGGAGGTGGTCATTTCTTCATGCGCAGTGATAAACTCGGCACTCTAAAGCACCCGAGAGCGTTTATTTCGATGCCAACCTAACCAGAGTGACGGGAGCGGCACAATTCAGAAAAAGCGCTCAGCTCGCCGAGAAAATGCGATTTAAGCAATAAAATTAAAAATGCTTATAAAACATAAACCAAACGTTGGAGGTGGTCATTTCTTCATGCGCAGTGATAAACTCGGCACTCTAAAGCACCCGAGAGCGTTTTTTTCGATGCCAACCTAACCAGAGTGACGGGAGCGGCACAATTCAGAAAAAGCGCTCAGCTCGCCGAGAAAATGCGATTTAAGCAATAAAATTAAAAATGCTTATAAAACATAAACCAAACGTTGGAGGTGGTCATTTCTTCATGCGCAGTGATAAACTCGGCACTAAAGCACCCGAGAGCGTTTTTTTCGATGCCAACCTAACCAGAGTGACGGGAGCGGCACAATTCAGAAAAAGTGCTCAGCTCGCCGAGAAAATGCGATTTAAGCAATAAAATTAAAAATGCTTATAAAACATAAACCAAACGTTGGAGGTGGTCATTTCTTCATGCGCAGTGATAAACTCGGCACTCTAAAGCACCCGAGAGCGTTTTTTTTCCATGCCAACCTAACCAGAGTGACGGGAGCGGCACAATTCAGAAAAAGTGCTCAGCTCGCCGAGAAAATGCGATTTAAGCAATAAAATTAAAAATGCTTATAAAACATAAACCAAACGTTGGAGGTGGTCATTTCTTCATGCGCAGTGATAAACTCGGCACTCTAAAGCACCCGAGAGCGTTTATTTCGATGCCAACCTAACCAGAGTGACGGGAGCGGCACAATTCAGAAAAAGTGCTCAGCTCGCCGAGAAAATGCGATTTAAGCAATAAAATTAAAAATGCTTATAAAACATAAACCAAACGTTGTAGATGGTCATTTCTTATTACGCAGTAATAAACTCGGCACTCTAAAGCACCCGAGAGCGTTTTTTTCCATGCCAACCTAACCAGAGTGACGGGAGCGGCACAATTCAGAAAAAGCGCTCAGCTCGCCGAGAAAATGCGATTTAAGCAATAAAATTAAAAATGCTTATAAAACATAAACCAAACGTTGGAGGTGGTCATTTCTTCATGCGCAGTGATAAACTCGGCACTCTAAAGCACCCGAGAGCGTTTTTTTCGATGCCAACCTAACCAGAGTGACGGGAGCGGCACAATTCAGAAAAAGCGTTCAGCTCGCCGAGAAAATGCGATTTAAGCAATAAAATTAAAAATGCTTATAAAACATAAACCAAACGTTGGAGGTGGTCATTTCTTCATGCACAGTGATAAACTCGGCACTCTAAAGCACCCGAGAGCGTTTTTTTCGATGCCAACCTAACCAGAGTGACGGGAGCGGCACAATTCAGAAAAAGTGCTCAGCTCGCCGAGAAAATTCGATTTAAGCAATAAAATTAAAAATGCTTATAAAACATAAACCAAACGTTGGAGGTGGTCATTTCTTCATGCGCAGTGATAAACTCGGCACTCTAAAGCACCCGAGAGCGTTTTTTTCGATGCCAACCTAACCAGAGTGACGGGAGCGGCACAATTCAGAAAAAGTGCTCAGCTCGCCGAGAAAATGCGATTTAAGCAATAAAATTAAAAATGCTTATAAAACATAAACCAAACGTTGGAGGTGGTCATTTCTTCATGCGCAGTGATAAACTCGGCACTCTAAAGCACCCGAGAGCGTTTTATTCGATGCCAACCTAACCAGAGTGACGGAGCGGCACAATTCAGAAAAAGTGCTCAGCTCGCCGAGAAAATGCGATTTAAGCAATAAAATTAAAAATGCTTATAAAACATAAACCAAACGTTGGAGGTGGTGATTTCTTCATGCGCAGTGATAAACTCGGCACTCTAAAGAACCCGAGAGCGTTTTTTTCGATGCCAACCTAACCAGAGTGACGGGAGCGGCACAATTCAGAAAAAGCGCTCAGCTCGCCGAGAAAATGCGATTTAAGCAATAAAATTAAAAATGCTTATAAAACATAAACCAAACGTTGGAGGTGGTCATTTCTTCATGCGCAGTGATAAACTCGGCACTCTAAAGCACCCGAGAGCGTTTTTTTCCATGCCAACCTAACCAGAGTGACGGGAGCGGCACAATTCAGAAAAAGTGCTCAGCTCGCCGAGAAAATGCGATTTAAGCAATAAAATTAAAAATGCTTATAAAACATAAACCAAACGTTGTAGATGGTCATTTCTTATTACGCAGTAATAAACTCGGCACTCTAAAGCACCCGAGAGCGTTTTTTTCCATGCCAACCTAACCAGAGTGACGGGAGCGGCACAATTCAGAAAAAGTGCTCAGCTCGCCGAGAAAATGTGATTTAAGCAATAAAATTAAAAATGCTTATAAAACATAAACCAAACGTTGGAGGTGGTCATTTCTTCATGCGCAGTGATAAACTCGGCACTCTAAAGCACCCGAGAGCGTTTTTTTCGATGCCAACCTAACCAGAGTGACGGGAGCGGCACAATTCAGAAAAAGCGCTCAGCTCGCCGAGAAAATGCGATTTAAGCAATAAAATTAAAAATGCTTATAAAACATAAACCAAACGTTGGAGGTGGTCATTTCTTCATGCGCAGTGATAAACTCGGCACTCTAAAGCACCCGAGAGCGTTTTTTTCGATGCCAACCTAACCAGAGTGACGGGAGCGGCACAATTCAGAAAAAGCGTTCAGCTCGCCGAGAAAATGCGATTTAAGCAATAAAATTAAAAATGCTTATAAAACATAAACCAAACGTTGGAGGTGGTCATTTCTTCATGCACAGTGATAAACTCGGCACTCTAAATCACCCGAGAGCGTTTTTTTCGATGCCAACCTAACCAGAGTGACGGGAGCGGCACAATTCAGAAAAAGTGCTCAGCTCGCCGAGAAAATGCGATTAAAGCAATAAAATTAAAAATGCTTATAAAACATAAACCAAACGTTGGAGGTGGTCATTTCTTCATGCGCAGTGATAAACTCGGCACTCTAAAGCACCCGAGAGCGTTTTTTTCGATGCCAACCTAACCAGAGTGACGGGAGCGGCACAATTCAGAAAAAGTGCTCAGCTCGCCGAGAAAATGCGATTTAAGCAATAAAATTAAAAATGCTTATAAAACATAAACCAAACGTTGGAGGTGGTCATTTCTTCATGCGCAGTGATAAACTCGGCACTCTAAAGCACCCGAGAGCGTTTTATTCGATGCCAACCTAACCAGAGTGACGGGAGCGGCACAATTCAGAAAAAGTGCTCAGCTCGCCGAGAAAATGCGATTTAAGCAATAAAATTAAAAATGCTTATAAAACATAAACCAAACGTTGGAGGTGGTCATTTCTTCATGCCAGTGATAAACTCGGCACTCTAAAGCACCCGAGAGCGTTTTTTTCGATGCCAACCTAACCAGAGTGACGGGAGCGGCACAATTCAGAAAAAGCGCTCAGCTCGCCGAGAAAATGCGATTTAAGCAATAAAATTAAAAATGCTTATAAAACATAAACCAAACGTTGGAGGTGGTCATTTCTTCATGCGCGGTGATAAACTCGGCACTCTAAAGCACCCGAGAGCGTTTTTTTCGATGCCAACCTAACCAGAGTGACGGGAGCGGCACAATTCAGAAAAAGTGCTCAGCTCGCCGAGAAAATGCGATTTAAGCAATAAAATTAAAAATGCTTATAAAACATAAATCAAACGTTGGAGGTGGTCATTTCTTCATGCGCAGTGATAAACTCGGCACTCTAAAGCACCCGAGAGCGTTTTTTTCGATGCCAACCTAACCAGAGTGACGGGAGCGGCACAATTCAGAAAAAGTGCTCAGCTCGCCGAGAAAATGCGATTTAAGCAATAAAATTAAAAATGCTTATAAAACATAAACCAAACGTTGGAGTTGGTCATTTCTTCATGCGCAGTGATAAACTCGGCACTCTAAAGCACCCGAGAGCGTTTTTTTCGATGCCAACCTAACCAGAGTGACGGGAGCGGCACAATTCAGAAAAAGTGCTCAGCTCGCCGAGAAAATGCGATTTAAGCAATAAAATTAAAAATGCTTATAAAACATAAACCAAACGTTGGAGGTGGTCATTTCTTCATGCGCAGTGATAAACTCGGCACTCTAAAGCACCCAAGAGCGTTTTTTTCGATGCCAACCTAACCAGAGTGACGGGAGCGGCACAATTCAGAAAAAGCGCTCAGCTCGCCGAGAAAATGCGATTTAAGCAATAAAATTAAAAATGCTTATAAAACATAAACCAAACGTTGGAGGTGGTCATTTCTTCATGCACAGTGATAAACTCGGCACTCTAAAGCACCCGAGAGCGTTTTTTTCGATGCCAACCTAACCAGAGTGACGGGAGCGGCACAATTCAGAAAAAGTGCTCAGCTCGCCGAGAAAATGCGATTTAAGCAATAAAATTAAAAATGCTTATAAAACATAAACCAAACGTTGTAGATGGTCATTTCTTATTACGCAGTAATAAACTCGGCACTCTAAAGCACCCGAGAGCGTTTTTTTCGATGCCAACCTAACCAGAGTGACGGGAGCGGCACAATTCAGAAAAAGCGCTCAGCTCGCCGAGAAAATGCGATTTAAGCAATAAAATTAAAAATGCTTATAAAACATAAACCAAACGTTGGAGGTGGTCATTTCTTCATGCACAGTGATAAACTCGGCACTCTAAAGCACCCGAGAGCGTTTTTTTCGATGCCAACCTAACCAGAGTGACGGGAGCGGCACAATTCAGAAAAAGTGCTCAGCTCGCCGAGAAAATGCGATTTAAGCAATAAAATTAAAAATGCTTATAAAACATAAACAAACGTTGTAAATGGTCATTTCTTATTACGCAGTAATAAACTCGGCACTCTAAAGCACCCGAGAGCGTTTTTTCGATGCCAACCTAACCAGAGTGACGGGAGCGGCACAATACAGAAAAAGCGCTCAGCTCGCCGAGAAAATGCGATTTAAGCAATAAAATTAAAAATGCTTATAAAACATAAACCAAACGTTGGAGGTGGTCTTTTCTTCATGCGCAGTGATAAACTCGGCACTCTAAAGCACCCGAGAGCGTTTTTTTCCATGCCAACCTAAACAGAGTGACGGGAGCGGCACAATTCAGAAAAAGTGCTCAGCTCGCCGAGAAAATGCGATTTAAGCAATAAAATTAAAAATGCTTATAAAACATAAACCAAACGTTGTAGATGGTCATTTCTTATTACGCAGTAATAAACTCGGCACTCTAAAGCACCCGAGAGCGTTTTTTTCCATGCCAACCTAACCAGAGTGACGGGAGCGGCACAATTCAGAAAAAGTGCTCAGCTCGCCGAGAAAATGCGATTTAAGCAATAAAATTAAAAATGCTTATAAAACATAAACCAAACGTTGGAGGTGGTCATTTCTTCATGCGCAGTGATAAACTCGGCACTCTAAAGCACCCGAGAGCGTTTTTTTCGATGCCAACCTAACCAGAGTGACGGGAGCGGCACAATTCAGAAAAAGTGCTCAGCTCGCCGAGAAAATGCGATTTAAGCAATAAAATTAAAAATGCTTATAAAACATAAACCAAACGTTGGAGGTGGTCATTTCTTCATGCACAGTGATAAACTCGGCACTCTAAAGCACCCGAGAGCGTTTTTTTCCATGCCAACCTAACCAGAGTGACGGGAGCGGCACAATTCAGAAAAAGTGCTCAGCTCGCCGAGAAAATGCGATTTAAGCAATAAAATTAAAAATGCTTATAAAACATAAACCAAACGTTGGAGGTGGTCATTTCTTCATGCGCAGTGATAAACTCGGCACTCTAAAGCACCCGAGAGCGTTTTTTTCGATGCCAACCTAACCAGAGTGACGGGAGCGGCACAATTCAGAAAAAGTGCTCAGCTCGCCGAGAAAATGCGATTTAAGCAATAAAATTAAAAATGCTTATAAAACATAAACCAAACGTTGGAGGTGGTCATTTCTTCATGCGCAGTGATAAACTCGGCACTGTAAAGCACCCGAGAGCGTTTTTTTCCATGCCAACCTAACCAGAGTGACGGCAGCGGCACAATTCAGAAAAAGTGCTCAGCTCGCCGAGAAAATGCGATTTAAGCAATAAAATTAAAAATGCTTATAAAACATAAACCAAACGTTGGAGGTGGTCATTTCTTATTACGCAGTAATAAACTCGGCACTCTAAAGCACCCGAGAGCGTTTTTTTCCATGCCAACCTAACCAGAGTGACGGGAGCGGCACAATTCAGAAAAAGTGCTCAGCTCGCCGAGAAAATGCGATTTAAGCAATAAAATTAAAAATGCTTATAAAACATAAACCAAACGTTGTAAATGGTCATTTCTTATTACGCAGTAATAAACTCGGCACTCTAAAGCACCCGAGAGCGTTTTTTTCGATGCCAACCTAACCAGAGTGACGGGAGCGGCACAATTCAGAAAAAGTGCTCAGCTCGCCGAGAAAATGCGATTTAAGCAATAAAATTAAAAATGCTTATAAAACATAAGCCAAACGTTGGAGGTGGTCATTTCTTCATGCGCAGTGATAAACTCGGCACTCTAAAGCACCCGAGAGCGTTTTATTCGATGCCAACCTAACCAGAGTGACGGGAGCGGCACAATTCAGAAAAAGCGCTCAGCTCGCCGAGAAAATGCGATTTAAGCAATAAAATTAAAAATGCTTATAAAACATAAACCAAACGTTGGAGGTGGTCATTTCTTCATGCGCGGTGATAAACTCGGCACTCTAAAGCACCCGAGAGCGTTTTTTTCCATGCCAACCTAACCAGAGTGACGGGAGCGGCACAATTCAGAAAAAGTGCTCAGCTCGCCGAGAAAATGCGATTTAAGCAATAAAATTAAAAATGCTTATAAAACATAAACCAAACGTTGGAGGTGGTCATTTCTTCATGCGCAGTGATAAACTCGGCACTCTAAAGCACCCGAGAGCGTTTTTTTCGATGCCAACCTAACCAGAGTGACGGGAGCGGCACAATTCAGAAAAAGTGCTCAGCTCGCCGAGAAAATGCGATTTAAGCAATAAAATTAAAAATGCTTATAAAACATAAACCAAACGTTGTAGATGGTCATTTCTTATTACGCAGTAATAAACTCGGCACTCTAAAGCACCCGAGAGCGTTTTTTTCCATGCCAACCTAACCAGAGTGACGGGAGCGGCACAATTCAGAAAAAGTGCTCAGCTCGCCGAGAAAATGCGATTTAAGCAATACAATTAAAAATGCTTATAAAACATAAACCAAACGTTGGAGGTGGTCATTTCTTCATGTGCAGTGATAAACTCGGCACTCTAAAGCACCCGAGAGCGTTTTTTTCCATGCCAACCTAACCAGAGTGACGGGAGCGGCACAATTCAGAAAAAGTGCTCAGCTCGCCGAGAAAATGCGATTTAAGCAATAAAATTAAAAATGCTTATAAAACATAAACCAAACGTTGGAGGTGGTCATTTCTTCATGCACAGTGATAAACTCGGCACTCTAAAGCACCCGAGAGCGTTTTTTTCGATGCCAACCTAACCAGAGTGACGGGAGCGGCACAATTCAGAAAAAGTGCTCAGCTCGCCGAGAAAATGCGATTTAAGCAATAAAATTAAAAATGCTTATAAAACCTAAACCAAACGTTGGAGGTGGTCATTTCTTCATGCGCAGTGATAAACTCGGCACTCTTAAGCACCCGAGAGCGTTTTTTTCGATGCCAACCTAACCAGAGTGACGGGAGCGGCACAATTCAGAAAAAGTGCTCAGCTCGCCGAGAAAATGCGATTTAAGCAATAAAATTAAAAATGCTTATAAAACATAAACCAAACGTTGGAGGTGGTCATTTCTTCATGCGCAGTGATAAACTCGGCACTCTAAAGCACCCGAGAGCGTTTTTTTCGATGCCAACCTAACCAGAGTGACGGGAGCGGCACAATTCAGAAAAAGCGCTCAGCTCGCCGAGAAAATGCGATTTAAGCAATAAAATTAAAAATGCTTATAAAACATAAACCAAACGTTGGAGGTGGTCATTTCTTCATGCGCAGTGATAAACTCGGCACTCTAAAGCACCCGAGAGCGTTTTTTTCCATGCCAACCTAACCAGAGTGACGGGAGCGGCACAATTCAGAAAAAGCGCTCAGCTCGCCGAGAAAATGCGATTTAAGCAATAAAATTAAAAATGCTTATAAAACATAAACCAAACGTTGGAGGTGGTCATTTCTTCATGCACAGTGATAAACTCGGCACTCTAAAGCACCCGAGAGCGTTTTTTTCGATGCCAACCTAACCAGAGTGACGGGAGCGGCACAATTCAGAAAAAGTGCTCAGCTCGCCGAGAAAATGCGATTTAAGCAATAAAATTAAAAATGCTTATAAAACATAAACCAAACGTTGGAGGTGGTCATTTCTTCATGCGCAGTGATAAACTCGGCACTCTAAAGCACCCGAGAGCGTTTTTTTCGATGCCAACCTAACCAGAGTGACGGGAGCGGCACAATTCAGAAAAAGTGCTCAGCTCGCCGAGAAAATGCGATTTAAGCAATAAAATTAAAAATGCTTATAAAACATAAACCAAACGTTGGAGGTGGTCATTTCTTCATGCGCAGTGATAAACTCGGGACTCTAAAGCACCCGAGAGCGTTTTATTCGATGCCAACCTAACCAGAGTGACGGGAGCGGCACAATTCAGAAAAAGTGCTCAGCTCGCCGAGAAAATGCGATTTAAGCAATAAAATTAAAAATGCTTATAAAACATAAACCAAACGTTGGAGGTGGTCATTTCTTCATGCGCAGTGATAAACTCGGCACTCTAAAGCACCCGAGAGCGTTTTTTTCGATGCCAACCTAACCAGAGTGACGGGAGCGGCACAATTCAGAAAAAGCGCTCAGCTCGCCGAGAAAATGCGATTTAAGCAATAAAATTAAAAATGCTTATAAAACATAAACCAAACGTTGGAGGTGGTCATTTCTTCATGCGCAGTGATAAACTCGGCACTCTAAAGCACCCGAGAGCGTTTTTTTCGATGCCAACCTAACCAGAGTGACGGGAGCGGCACAATTCAGAAAAAGCGCTCAGCTCGCCGAGAAAATGCGATTTAAGCAATAAAATTAAAAATGCTTATAAAACATAAACCAAACGTTGGAGGTGGTCATTTCTTCATGCGCAGTGATAAACTCGGCACTCTAAAGCACCCGAGAGCGTTTTTTTCGATGCCAACCTAACCAGAGTGACGGGAGCGGCACAATTCAGAAAAAGTGCTCAGCTCGCCGAGAAAATGCGATTTAAGCAATAAAATTAAAAATGCTTATAAAACATAAACCAAACGTTGGAGGTGGTCATTTCTTCATGCGCAGTGATAAACTCGGCACTCTAAAGCACCCGAGAGCGTTTTTTTCGATGCCAACCTAACCAGAGTGACGGGAGCGGCACAATTCAGAAAAAGCGCTCAGCTCGCCGAGAAAATGCGATTTAAGCAATAAAATTAAAAATGCTTATAAAACATAAACCAAACGTTGGAGGTGGTCATTTCTTCATGCACAGTGATAAACTCGGCACTCTAAAGCACCCGAGAGCGTTTTTTTCGATGCCAACCTAACCAGAGTGACGGGAGCGGCACAATTCAGAAAAAGTGCTCAGCTCGCCGAGAAAATGCGATTTAAGCAATAAAATTAAAAATGCTTATAAAACATAAACCAAACGTTGGAGGTGGTCATTTCTTCATGCGCAGTGATAAACTCGGCACTCTAAAGCACCCGAGAGCGTTTTTTTCGATGCCAACCTAACCAGAGTGACGGGAGCGGCACAATTCAGAAAAAGTGCTCAGCTCGCCGAGAAAATGCGATTTAAGCAATAAAATTTAAAATGCTTATAAAACATAAACCAAACGTTGTAGATGGTCATTTCTTATTACCCAGTAATAAACTCGGCACTCTAAAGCACCCGAGAGCGTTTTTTTCCATGCCAACCTAACCAGAGTGACGGGAGCGGCACAATTCAGAAAAAGTGCTCAGCTCGCCGAGAAAATGCGATTTAAGCAATAAAATTAAAAATGCTTATAAAACATAAACCAAACGTTGGAGGTGGTCATTTCTTCATGCGCAGTGATAAACTCGGCACTCTAAAGCACCCAAGAGCGTTTTTTTTCGATGCCAACCTAACCAGAGTGACGGGAGCGGCACAATTCAGAAAAAGCGCTCAGCTCGCCGAGAAAATGCGATTTAAGCAATAAAATTAAAAATGCTTATAAAACATAAACCAAACGTTGGAGGTGGTCATTTCTTCATGCGCGGTGATAAACTCGGCACTCTAAAGCACCCGAGAGCGTTTTTTTCGATGCCAACCTAACCAGAGTGACGGGAGCGGCACAATTCAGAAAAAGTGCTCAGCTCGCCGAGAAAATGCAATTTAAGCAATAAAATTAAAAATGCTTATAAAACATAAACCAAACGTTGGAGGTGGTCATTTCTTCATGCGCAGTGATAAACTCGGCACTCTAAAGCACCCGAGAGCGTTTTTTTCGATGCCAACCTAACCAGAGTGACGGGAGCGGCACAATTCAGAAAAAGTGCTCAGCTCGCCGAGAAAATGCGATTTAAGCAATAAAATTAAAAATGCTTATAAAACATAAACCAAACGTTGGAGGTGGTCATTTCTTCATGCGCAGTGATAAACTCGGCACTCTAAAGCACCCGAGAGCGTTTTTTTCGATGCCAACCTAACCAGAGTGACGGGAGCGGCACAATTCAGAAAAAGTGCTCAGCTCGCCGAGAAAATGCGATTTAAGCAATAAAATTAAAAATGCTTATAAAACATAAACCAAACGTTGGAGGTGGCCATTTCTTCATGCGCAGTGATAAACTCGGCACTCTAAAGCACCCGAGAGCGTTTTTTTCCATGCCAACCTAACCAGAGTGACGGGAGCGGCACAATTCAGAAAAAGTGCTCAGCTCGCCGAGAAAATGCGATTTAAGCAATAAAATTAAAAATGCTTATAAAACATAAACCAAACGTTGGAGGTGGTCATTTCTTCATGCGCAGTGATAAACTCGGCACTCTAAAGCACCCGAGAGCGTTTTTTTCCATGCCAACCTAACCAGAGTGACGGGAGCGGCACAATTCAGAAAAAGTGCTCAGCTCGCCGAGAAAATGCGATTTAAGCAATAAAATTAGAAATGCTTATAAAACATAAACCAAACGTTGGAGGTGGCCATTTCTTCATGCGCAGTGATAAACTCGGCACTCTAAAGCACCCGAGAGCGTTTTTTTCCATGCCAACCTAACCAGAGTGACGGGAGCGGCACAATTCAGAAAAAGTGCTCAGCTCGCCGAGAAAATGCGATTTAAGCAATAAAATTAAAAATGCTTATAAAACATAAACCAAACGTTGGAGGTGGCCATTTCTTCATGCGCAGTGATAAACTCGGCACTCTAAAGCACCCGAGAGCGTTTTTTTCCATGCCTAACCAGAGTGACGGGAGCGGCACAATTCAGAAAAAGTGCTCAGCTCGCCGAGAAAATGCGATTTAAGCAATAAAATTAAAAATGCTTATAAAACATAAACCAAACGTTGGAGGTGGTCATTTCTTCATGCGCAGTGATAAACTCGGCACTCTAAAGCACCCGAGAGCGTTTTTTTCCATGCCAACCTAACCAGAGTGACAGGAGCGGCACAATTCAGAAAAAGTGCTCAGCTCGCCGAGAAAATGCGATTTAAGCAATAAAATTAAAAATGCTTATAAAACATAAACCAAACGTTGGAGGTGGTCTTTTCTTCATGCGCAGTGATAAACTCGGCACTCTAAAGCACCCGAGAGCGTTTTTTTCCATGCCAACCTAAACAGAGTGACGGGAGCGGCACAATTCAGAAAAAGTGCTCAGCTCGCCGAGAAAATGCGATTTAAGCAATAAAATTAAAAATGCTTATAAAACATAAACCAAACGTTGTAGATGGTCATTTCTTATTACGCAGTAATAAACTCGGCACTCTAAAGCACCCGAGAGCGTTTTTTTCCATGCCAACCTAACCAGAGTGACGGGAGCGGCACAATTCAGAAAAAGTGCTCAGCTCGCCGAGAAAATGCGATTTAAGCAATAAAATTAAAAATGCTTATAAAACATAAACCAAACGTTGGAGGTGGTCATTTCTTCATGCACAGTGATAAACTCGGCACTCTAAAGCACCCGAGAGCGTTTTTTTCCATGCCAACCTAACCAGAGTGACGGGAGCGGCACAATTCAGAAAAAGTGCTCAGCTCGCCGAGAAAATGCGATTTAAGCAATAAAATTAAAAATGCTTATAAAACATAAACCAAACGTTGGAGGTGGTCATTTCTTCATGCGCAGTGATAAACTCGGCACTCTAAAGCACCCGAGAGCGTTTTTTTCGATGCCAACCTAACCAGAGTGACGGGAGCGGCACAATTCAGAAAAAGTGCTCAGCTCGCCGAGAAAATGCGATTTAAGCAATAAAATTAAAAATGCTTATAAAACATAAACCAAACGTTGGAGGTGGTCATTTCTTCATGCGCAGTGATAAACTCGGCACTCTAAAGCACCCGAGAGCGTTTTTTTCCATGCCAACCTAACCAGAGTGACGGGAGCGGCACAATTCAGAAAAAGTGCTCAGCTCGCCGAGAAAATGCAATTTAAGCAATAAAATTTAAAATGCTTATAAAACATAAACCAAACGTTGTAGATGGTCATTTCTTATTACGCAGTAATAAACTCGGCACTCTAAAGCACCCGAGAGCGTTTTTTTCCATGCCAACCTAACCAGAGTGACGGGAGCGGCACAATTCAGAAAAAGTGCTCAGCTCGCCGAGAAAATGCGATTTAAGCAATAAAATTAAAAATGCTTATAAAACATAAACCAAACGTTGGAGGTGGTCATTTCTTCATGCGCAGTGATAAACTCGGCACTCTAAAGCACCCGAGAGCGTTTTTTTCCATGCCAACCTAACCAGAGTGACGGGAGCGGCACAATTCAGAAAAAGTGCTCAGCTCGCCGAGAAAATGCGATTTAAGCAATAAAATTAAAAATGCTTATAAAACATAAACCAAACGTTGGAGGTGGTCATTTCTTCATGCGCAGTGATAAACTCGGCACTCTAAAGCACCCGAGAGCGTTTTATTTGATGCCAACCTAACCAGAGTGACGGGAGCGGCACAATTCAGAAAAAGTGCTCAGCTCGCCGAGAAAATGCGATTTAAGCAATAAAATTAAAAATGCTTATAAAACATAAACCAAACGTTGGAGGTGGTCATTTCTTCATGCGCAGTGATAAACTCGGCACTCTAAAGCACCCGAGAGCGTTTTTTTCGATGCCAACCTAACCAGAGTGACGGGAGCGGCACAATTCAGAAAAAGCGCTCAGCTCGCCGAGAAAATGCGATTTAAGCAATAAAATTAAAAATGCTTATAAAACATAAACCAAACGTTGGAGGTGGTCATTTCTTCATGCGCAGTGATAAACTCGGCACTCTAAAGCACCCGAGAGCGTTTTTTTCGATGCCAACCTAACCAGAGTGACGGGAGCGGCACAATTCAGAAAAAGTGCTCAGCTCGCCGAGAAAATGCGATTTAAGCAATAAAATTAAAAATGCTTATAAAACATAAACCAAACGTTGGAGGTGGTCATTTCTTCATGCGCAGTGATAAACTCGGCTCTCTAAAGCACCCGAGAGCGTTTTTTTCGATGCCAACCTAACCAGAGTGACGGGAGCGGCACAATTCAGAAAAAGCGCTCAGCTCGCCGAGAAAATGCGATTTAAGCAATAAAATTAAAAATGCTTATAAAACATAAACCAAACGTTGGAGGTGGTCATTTCTTCATGCGCAGTGATAAACTCGGCACTCTAAAGCACCCGAGAGCGTTTTTTTCGATGCCAACCTAACCAGAGTGACGGGAGCGGCACAATTCAGAAAAAGCGCTCAGCTCGCCGAGAAAATGCGATTTAAGCAATAAAATTAAAAATGCTTATAAAACATAAACCAAACGTTGGAGGTGGTCATTTCTTCATGCGCAGTGATAAACTCGGCACTCTAAAGCACCCAAGAGCGTTTTTTTCGATGCCAACCTAACCAGAGTGACGGGAGCGGCACAATTCAGAAAAAGCGCTCAGCTCGCCGAGAAAATGCGATTTAAGCAATAAAATTAAAAATGCTTATAAAACATAAACCAAACGTTGGAGGTGGTCATTTCTTCATGCACAGTGATAAACTCGGCACTCTAAAGCACCCGAGAGCGTTTTTTTCGATGCCAACCTAACCAGAGTGACGGGAGCGGCACAATTCAGAAAAAGTGCTCAGCTCGCCGAGAAAATGCGATTTAAGCAATAAAATTAAAAATGCTTATAAAACATAAACCAAACGTTGTAGATGGTCATTTCTTATTACGCAGTAATAAACTCGGCACTCTAAAGCACCCGAGAGCGTTTTTTTCGATGCCAACCTAACCAGAGTGACGGGAGCGGCACAATTCAGAAAAAGCGCTCAGCTCGCCGAGAAAATGCGATTTAAGCAATAAAATTAAAAATGCTTATAAAACATAAACCAAACGTTGGAGGTGGTCATTTCTTCATGCACAGTGATAAACTCGGCACTCTAAAGCACCCGAGAGCGTTTTTTTCGATGCCAACCTAACCAGAGTGACGGGAGCGGCACAATTCAGAAAAAGTGCTCAGCTCGCCGAGAAAATGCGATTTAAGCAATAAAATTAAAAATGCTTATAAAACATAAACCAAACGTTGTAAATGGTCATTTCTTATTACGCAGTAATAAACTCGGCACTCTAAAGCACCCGAGAGCGTTTTTTTCGATGCCAACCTAACCAGAGTGACGGGAGGGCACAATTCAGAAAAAGCGCTCAGCTCGCCGAGAAAATGCGATTTAAGCAATAAAATTAAAAATGCTTATAAAACATAAACCAAACGTTGGAGGTGGTCTTTTCTTCATGCGCAGTGATAAACTCGGCACTCTAAAGCACCCGAGAGCGTTTTTTTTCATGCCAACCTAAACAGAGTGACGGGAGCGGCACAATTCAGAAAAAGTGCTCAGCTCGCCGAGAAAATGCGATTTAAGCAATAAAATTAAAAATGCTTATAAAACATAAACCAAACGTTGTAGATGGTCATTTCTTATTACGCAGTAATAAACTCGGCACTCTAAAGCACCCGAGAGCGTTTTTTTCCATGCCAACCTAACCAGAGTGACGGGAGCGGCACACTTCAGAAAAAGTGCTCAGCTCGCCGAGAAAATGCGATTTAAGCAATAAAATTAAAAATGCTTATAAAACATAAACCAAACGTTGGAGGTGGTCATTTCTTCATGCGCAGTGATAAACTCGGCACTCTAAAGCACCCGAGAGCGTTTTTTTCCATGCCAACCTAACCAGAGTGACGGGAGCGGCACAATTCAGAAAAAGTGCTCAGCTCGCCGAGAAAATGCGATTTAAGCAATAAAATTAAAAATGCTTATAAAACATAAACCAAACGTTGTAGATGGTCATTTCTTATACGCAGTAATAAACTCGGCACTCTAAAGCACCCGAGAGCGTTTTTTTCCATGCCAACCTAACCAGAGTGACGGGAGCGGCACAATTCAGAAAATGTGCTCAGCTCGCCGAGAAAATGCGATTTAAGCAATAAAATTAAAAATGCTTATAAAACATAAACCAAACGTTGGAGGTGGTCATTTCTTCATGCGCAGTGATAAACTCGGCACTCTAAAGCACCCGAGAGCGTTTTATTCGATGCCAACCTAACCAGAGTGACGGGAGCGGCACAATTCAGAAAAAGCGCTCAGCTCGCCGAGAAAATGCGATTTAAGCAATAAAATTAAAAATGCTTATAAAACATAAACCAAACGTTGGAGGTGGTCATTTCTTCATGCGCGGTGATAAACTCGGCACTCTAAAGCACCCGAGAGCGTTTTTTTCCATGCCAACCTAACCAGAGTGACGGGAGCGGCACAATTCAGAAAAAGTGCTCAGCTCGCCGAGAAAATGCGATTTAAGCAATACAATTAAAAATGCTTATAAAACATAAACCAAACGTTGGAGGTGGTCATTTCTTCATGCGCAGTGATAAACTCGGCACTCTAAAGCACCCGAGAGCGTTTTTTTCCATGCCAACCTAACCAGAGTGACGGGAGCGGCACAATTCAGAAAAAGTGCTCAGCTCGCCGAGAAAATGCGATCTAAGCAATAAAATTAAAAATGCTTATAAAACATAAACCAAACGTTGTAGATGGTCATTTCTTATTACGCAGTAATAAACTCGGCACTCTAAAGCACCCGAGAGCGTTTTTTTCCATGCCAACCTAACCAGAGTGACGGGAGCGGCACAATTCAGAAAAAGTGCTCAGCTCGCCGAGAAAATGCGATCTAAGCAATAAAATTAAAAATGCTTATAAAACATAAACCAAACGTTGTAGATGGTCATTTCTTATTACGCAGTAATAAACTCGGCACTCTAAAGCACCCGAGAGCGTTTTTTTCCATGCCAACCTAACCAGAGTGACGGGAGCGGCACAATTCAGAAAAAGTGCTCAGCTCGCCGAGAAAATGCGATTTAAGCAATAAAATTAAAAATGCTTATAAGACATAAACCAAACGTTGGAGGTGGCCATTTCTTCATGCGCAGTGATAAACTCGGCACTCTAAAGCACCCGAGAGCGTTTTTTTCCATGCCAACCTAACCAGAGTGACGGGAGCGGCACAATTCAGAAAAAGTGCTCAGCTAGCCGAGAAAATGCGATTTAAGCAATAAAATTAAAAATGCTTATAAAACATAAACCAAACGTTGGAGGTGGTCATTTCTTCATGCGCAGTGATAAACTCGGCACTCTAAAGCACTCGAGAGCGTTTTTTTCCATGCCAACCTAACCAGAGTGACGGGAGCGGCACAATTCAGAAAAAGTGCTCAGCTCGCCGAGAAAATGCGATTTAAGCAATAAAATTAAAAATGCTTATAAAACATAAACCAAACGTTGTAGATGGTCATTTCTTATTACGCAGTAATAAACTCGGCACTCTAAAGCACCCGAGAGCGTTTTTTTCCATGCCAACCTAACCAGAGTGACGGGAGCGGCACAATTCAGAAAAAGTGCTCAGCTCGCCGAGAAAATGCGATTTAAGCAATAAAATTAAAAATGCTTATAAAACATAAACCAAACGTTGGAGGTGGTCATTTCTTCATGCGCAGTGATAAACTCGGCACTCTAAAGCACCCGAGAGCGTTTTTTTCGATGCCAACCTAACCAGAGTGACGGGAGCGGCACAATTCAGAAAAAGTGCTCAGCTCGCCGAGAAAATGCGATTTAAGCAATAAAATTAAAAATGCTTATAAAACATAAACCAAACGTTGTAAATGGTCATTTCTTATTACGCAGTAATAAACTCGGCACTCTAAAGCACCCGAGAGCGTTTTTTTCGATGCCAACCTAACCAGAGTGACGGGAGCGGCACAATTCAGAAAAAGTGCTCAGCTCGCCGAGAAAATGCGATTTAAGCAATAAAATTAAAAATGCTTATAAAACATAAACCAAACGTTGGAGGTGGTCATTTCTTCATGCACAGTGATAAACTCGGCACTCTAAAGCACCCGAGAGCGTTTTTTTCCATGCCAACCTAACCAGAGTGACGGGAGCGGCACAATTCAGAAAAAGTGCTCAGCTCGCCGAGAAAATGCGATTTAAGCAATAAAATTAAAAATGCTTATAAAACATAAACCAAACGTTGGAGGTGGTCATTTCTTCATGCGCAGTGATAAACTCGGCACTCTAAAGCACCCGAGAGCGTTTTTTTCGATGCCAACCTAACCAGAGTGACGGGAGCGGCACAATTCAGAAAAAGTGCTCAGCTCGCCGAGAAAATGCGATTTAAGCAATAAAATTAAAAATGCTTATAAAACATAAACCAAACGTTGGAGGTGGTCATTTCTTCATGCGCAGTGATAAACTCGGCACTCTAAAGCACCCGAGAGCGTTTTTTTCCATGCCAACCTAACCAGAGTGACGGGAGCGGCACAATTCAGAAAAAGTGCTCAGCTCGCCGAGAAAATGCGATTTAAGCAATAAAATTAAAAATGCTTATAAAACATAAACCAAACGTTGGAGGTGGTCATTTCTTCATGCGCAGTGATAAACTCGGCACTCTAAAGCACCCGAGAGCGTTTTTTTCCATGCCAACCTAACCAGAGTGACGGGAGCGGCACAATTCAGAAAAAGTGCTCAGCTCGCCGAGAAAATGCGATTTAAGCAATAAAATTAAAAATGCTTATAAAACATAAACCAAACGTTGTAGATGGTCATTTCTTATTACGCAGTAATAAACTCGGCACTCTAAAGCACCCGAGAGCGTTTTTTTCCATGCCAACCTAACCAGAGTGACGGGAGCGGCACAATTCAGAAAAAGTGCTCAGCTCGCCGAGAAAATGCGATTTAAGCAATAAAATTAAAAATGCTTATAAAACATAAACCAAACGTTGGAGGTGGTCATTTCTTCATGCGCAGTGATAAACTCGGCACTCTAAAGCACCCGAGAGCGTTTTATTCGATGCCAACCTAACCAGAGTGACGGGAGCGGCACAATTCAGAAAAAGCGCTCAGCTCGCCGAGAAAATGCGATTTAAGCAATAAAATTAAAAATGCTTATAAAACATAAACCAAACGTTGGAGGTGGCCATTTCTTCATGCGCAGTGATAAACTCGGCACTCTAAAGCACCCGAGAGCGTTTTTTTCCATGCCAACCTAACCAGAGTGACGGGAGCGGCACAATTCAGAAAAAGTGCTCAGCTCGCCGAGAAAATGCGATTTAAGCAATAAAATTAAAAATGCTTATAAAACATAAACCAAACGTTGGAGGTGGTCATTTCTTCATGCGCAGTGATAAACTCGGCACTCTAAAGCACCCGAGAGCGTTTTTTTCCATGCCAACCTAACCAGAGTGACGGGAGCGGCACAATTCAGAAAAAGTGCTCAGCTCGCCGAGAAAATGCGATTTAAGCAATAAAATTAAAAATGCTTATAAAACATAAACCAAACGTTGGAGGTGGCCATTTCTTCATGCGCAGTGATAAACTCGGCACTCTAAAGCACCCGAGAGCGTTTTTTTCCATGCCAACCTAACCAGAGTGACGGGAGCGGCACAATTCAGAAAAAGTGCTCAGTTCGCCGAGAAAATGCGATTTAAGCAATACAATTAAAAATGCTTATAAAACATAAACCAAACGTTGGAGGTGGTCATTTCTTCATGTGCAGTGATAAACTCGGCACTCTAAAGCACCCGAGAGCGTTTTTTTCCATGCCAACCTAACCAGAGTGACGGGAGCGGCACAATTCAGAAAAAGTGCTCAGCTCGCCGAGAAAATGCGATTTAAGCAATAAAATTAAAAATGCTTATAAAACATAAACCAAACGTTGGAGGTGGTCATTTCTTCATGCGCAGTGATAAACTCGGCACTCTAAAGCACCCGAGAGCGTTTTTTTCGATGCCAACCTAACCAGAGTGACGGGAGCGGCACAATTCAGAAAAAGCGCTCAGCTCGCCGAGAAAATGCGATTTAAGCAATAAAATTAAAAATGCTTATAAAACATAAACCAAACGTTGGAGGTGGTCATTTCTTCATGCACAGTGATAAACTCGGCACTCTAAAGCACCCGAGAGCGTTTTTTTCGATGCCAACCTAACCAGAGTGACGGGAGCGGCACAATTCAGAAAAAGTGCTCAGCTCGCCGAGAAAACGCAATTTAAGCAATAAAATTTAAAATGCTTATAAAACATAAACCAAACGTTGTAGATGGTCATTTCTTATTACGCAGTAATAAACTCGGCACTCTAAAGCACCCGAGAGCGTTTTTTTCCATGCCAACCTAACCAGAGTGACGGGAGCGGCACAATTCAGAAAAAGTGCTCAGCTCGCCGAGAAAATGCGATTTAAGCAATAAAATTAAAAATGCTTATAAAACATAAACCAAACGTTGGAGGTGGTCATTTCTTCATGCACAGTGATAAACTCGGCACTCTAAAGCACCCGAGAGCGTTTTATTCGATGCCAACCTAACCAGAGTGACGGGAGCGGCACAATTCAGAAAAAGTGCTCAGCTCGCCGAGAAAATGCGATTTAAGCAATAAAATTAAAAATCCTTATAAAACATAAACCAAACGTTGTAAATGGTCATTTCTTATTACGCAGTAATAAACTCGGCACTCTAAAGCACCCGAGAGCGTTTTTTTCGATGCCAACCTAACCAGAGTGACGGGAGCGGCACAATTCAGAAAAAGCGCTCAGCTCGCCGAGAAAATGCGATTTAAGCAATAAAATTAAAAATGCTTATAAAACATAAACCAAACGTTGGAGGTGGTCTTTTCTTCATGCGCAGTGATAAACTCGGCACTCTAAAGCACCCGAGAGCGTTTTTTTCCATGCCAACCTAAACAGAGTGACGGGAGCGGCACAATTCAGAAAAAGTGCTCGGCTCGCCGAGAAAATGCGATTTAAGCAATAAAATTAAAAATGCTTATAAAACATAAACCAAACGTTGTAGATGGTCATTTCTTATTACGCAGTAATAAACTCGGCACTCTAAAGCACCCGAGAGCGTTTTTTTCCATGCCAACCTAACCAGAGTGACGGGAGCGGCACAATTCAGAAAAAGTGCTCAGCTCGCCGAGAAAATGCGATTTAAGCAATAAAATTAAAAATGCTTATAAAACATAAACCAAACGTTGGAGGTGGTCATTTCTTCATGCGCAGTGATAAACTCGGCACTCTAAAGCACCCGAGAGCGTTTTTTTCGATGCCAACCTAACCAGAGTGACGGGAGCGGCACAATTCAGAAAAAGTGCTCAGCTCGCCGAGAAAATGCGATTTAAGCAATAAAATTAAAAATGCTTATAAAACATAAACCAAACGTTGGAGGTGGTCATTTCTTCATGCGCAGTGATAAACTCGGCACTCTAAAGCACCCGAGAGCGTTTTTTTCGATGCCAACCTAACCAGAGTGACGGGAGCGGCACAATTCAGAAAAAGTGCTCAGCTCGCCGAGAAAATGCGATTTAAGCAATAAAATTAAAAATGCTTATAAAACATAAACCAAACGTTGGAGGTGGTCATTTCTTCATGCGCAGTGATAAACTCGGCACTCTAAAGCACCCGAGAGCGTTTTTTTCCATACCAACCTAACCAGAGTGACGGGAGCGGCACAATTCAGAAAAAGTGCTCAGCTCACCGAGAAAATGCGATTTAAGCAATAAAATTAAAAATGCTTATAAAACATAAACCAAACGTTGGAGGTGGTCATTTCTTCATGCGCAGTGATAAACTCGGCACTCTAAAGCACCCGAGAGCGTTTTTTTCGATGCCAACCTAACCAGAGTGACGGGAGCGGCACAATTCAGAAAAAGTGCTCAGCTCGCCGAGAAAATGCGATTTAAGCAATAAAATTAAAAATGCTTATAAAACATAAACCAAACGTTGGAGGTGGTCATTTCTTCATGCACAGTGATAAACTCGGCACTCTAAAGCACCCGAGAGCGTTTTTTTCCATGCCAACCTAACCAGAGTGACGGGAGCGGCACAATTCAGAAAAAGTGCTCAGCTCGCCGAGAAAATGCGATTTAAGCAATAAAATTAAAAATGCTTATAAAACATAAACCAAACGTTGGAGGTGGTCATTTCTTCATGCGCAGTGATAAACTCGGCACTCTAAAGCACCCGAGAGCGTTTTTTTCGATGCCAACCTAACCAGAGTGACGGGAGCGGCACAATTCAGAAAAAGTGCTCAGCTCGCCGAGAAAATGCGATTTAAGCAATAAAATTAAAAATGCTTATAAAACATAAACCAAACGTTGGAGGTGGTCATTTCTTCATGCGCAGTGATAAACTCGGCACTCTAAAGCACCCGAGAGCGTTTTTTTCCATGCCAACCTAACCAGAGTGACGGGAGCGGCACAATTCAGAAAAAGTGCTCAGGTCGCCGAGAAAATGCGATTTAAGCAATAAAATTAAAAATGCTTATAAAACATAAACCAAACGTTGGAGGTGGTCATTTCTTCATGCGCAGTGATAAACTCGGCACTCTAAAGCACCCGAGAGCGTTTTTTTCCATGCCAACCTAACCAGAGTGACGGGAGCGGCACAATTCAGAAAAAGTGCTCAGCTCGCCGAGAAAATGCGATTTAAGCAATAAAATTAAAAATGCTTATAAAACATAAACCAAACGTTGTAGATGGTCATTTCTTATTACGCAGTAATAAACTCGGCACTCTAAAGCACCCGAGAGCGTTTTATTCGATGCCAACCTAACCAGAGTGACGGGAGCGGCACAATTCAGAAAAAGCGCTCAGCTCGCCGAGAAAATGCGATTTAAGCAATAAAATTAAAAATGCTTATAAAACATAAACCAAACGTTGGAGGTGGTCATTTCTTCATGCGCGGTGATAAACTCGGCACTCTAAAGCACCCGAGAGCGTTTTTTTCCATGCCAACCTAACCAGAGTGACGGGAGCGGCACAATTCAGAAAAAGTGCTCAGCTCGCCGAGAAAATGCGATTTAAGCAATAAAATTAAAAATGCTTATAAAACATAAACCAAACGTTGTAGATGGTCATTTCTTATTACGCAGTAATAAACTCGGCACTCTAAAGCACCCGAGAGCGTTTTTTTCGATGCCAACCTAACCAGAGTGACGGGAGCGGCACAATTCAGAAAAAGCGCTCAGCTCGCCGAGAAAATGCGATTTAAGCAATAAAATTAAAAATGCTTATAAAACATAAACCAAACGTTGGAGGTGGTCATTTCTTCATGCACAGTGATGAACTCGGCACTCTAAAGCACCCGAGAGCGTTTTTTTCGATGCCAACCTAACCAGAGTGACGGGAGCGGCACAATTCAGAAAAAGTGCTCAGCTCGCCGAGAAAATGCGATTTAAGCAATAAAATTAAAAATCCTTATAAAACATAAACCAAACGTTGTAAATGGTCATTTCTTATTACGCAGTAATAAACTCGGCACTCTAAAGCACCCGAGAGCGTTTTTTTCGATGCCAACCTAACCAGAGTGACGGGAGCGGCACAATTCAGAAAAAGCGCTCAGCTCGCCGAGAAAATGCGATTTAAGCAATAAAATTAAAAATGCTTATAAAACATAAACCAAACGTTGGAGGTGGTCTTTTCTTCATGCGCAGTGATAAATTCGGCACTCTAAAGCACCCGAGAGCGTTTTTTTCCATGCCAACCTAAACAGAGTGACGGGAGCGGCACAATTCAGAAAAAGTGCTCGGCTCGCCGAGAAAATGCGATTTAAGCAATAAAATTAAAAATGCTTATAAAACATAAACCAAACGTTGTAGATGGTCATTTCTTATTACGCAGTAATAAACTCGGCACTCTAAAGCACCCGAGAGCGTTTTTTTCCATGCCAACCTAACCAGAGTGACGGGAGCGGCACAATTCAGAAAAAGTGCTCAGCTCGCCGAGAAAATGCGATTTAAGCAATAAAATTAAAAATGCTTATAAAACATAAACCAAACGTTGGAGGTGGTCATTTCTTCATGCGCAGTGATAAACTCGGCACTCTAAAGCACCCGAGAGCGTTTTTTTCGATGCCAACCTAACCAGAGTGACGGGAGCGGCACAATTCAGAAAAAGTGCTCAGCTCGCCGAGAAAATGCGATTTAAGCAATAAAATTAAAAATGCTTATAAAACATAAACCAAACGTTGGAGGTGGTCATTTCTTCATGCGCAGTGATAAAATCGGCACTCTAAAGCACCCGAGAGCGTTTTTTTCGATGCCAACCTAACCAGAGTGACGGGAGCGGCACAATTCAGAAAAAGTGCTCAGCTTGCCGAGAAAATGCGATTTAAGCAATAAAATTAAAAATGCTTATAAAACATAAACCAAACGTTGGAGGTGGTCATTTCTTCATGCGCAGTGATAAACTCGGCACTCTAAAGCACCCGAGAGCGTTTTTTTCGATGCCAACCTAACCAGAGTGACGGGAGCGGCACAATTCAGAAAAAGCGCTCAGCTCGCCGAGAAAATGCGATTTAAGCAATAAAATTAAAAATGCTTATAAAACATAAACCAAACGTTGGAGGTGGTCATTTCTTCATGCGCAGTGATAAACTCGGCACTCTAAAGCACCCGAGAGCGTTTTTTTCGATGCCAACCTAACCAGAGTGACGGGAGCGGCACAATTCAGAAAAAGCGCTCAGCTCGCCGAGAAAATGCGATTTAAGCAATAAAATTAAAAATGCTTATAAAACATAAACCAAACGTTGGAGGTGGTCATTTCTTCATGCGCAGTGATAAATTCGGCACTCTAAAGCACCCGAGAGCGTTTTTTTCGATGCCAACCTAACCAGAGTGACGGGAGCGGCACAATTCAGAAAAAGTGCTCAGCTCGCCGAGAAAATGCGATTTAAGCAATAAAATTAAAAATGCTTATAAAACATAAACCAAACGTTGGAGGTGGTCATTTCTTCATGCGCAGTGATAAACTCGGCACTCTAAAGCACCCGAGAGCGTTTTTTTCGATGCCAACCTAACCAGAGTGACGGGAGCGGCACAATTCAGAAAAAGTGCTCAGCTCGCCGAGAAAATGCGATTTAAGCAATAAAATTAAAAATGCTTATAAAACATAAACCAAACGTTGGAGTTGGTCATTTCTTCATGCGCAGTGATAAACTCGGCACTCTAAAGCACCCGAGAGCGTTTTTTTCGATGCCAACCTAACCAGAGTGACGGGAGCGGCACAATTCAGAAAAAGCGCTCAGCTCGCCGAGAAAATGCGATTTAAGCAATAAAATTAAAAATGCTTATAAAACATAAACCAAACGTTGGAGGTGGTCATTTCTTCATGCACAGTGATAAACTCGGCACTCTAAAGCACCCGAGAGCGTTTTTTTCGATGCCAACCTAACCAGAGTGACGGGAGCGGCACAATTCAGAAAAAGTGCTCAGCTCGCCGAGAAAATGCGATTTAAGCAATAAAATTAAAAATGCTTATAAAACATAAACCAAACGTTGTAAATGGTCATTTCTTATTACGCAGTAATAAACTCGGCACTCTAAAGCACCCGAGAGCGTTTTTTTCCATGCCAACCTAACCAGAGTGACGGGAGCGGCACAATTCAGAAAAAGTGCTCAGCTCGCCGAGAAAATGCGATTTAAGCAATAAAATTAAAAATGCTTATAAAACATAAACCAAACGTTGGAGGTGGCCATTTCTTCATGCGCAGTGATAAACTCGGCACTCTAAAGCACCCGAGAGCGTTTTATTTGATGCCAACCTAACCAGAGTGACGGGAGCGGCACAATTCAGAAAAAGTGCTCAGCTCGCCGAGAAAATGCGATTTAAGCAATAAAATTAAACATGCTTATAAAACATAAACCAAACGTTGGAAGTGGTCATTTCTTCATGCGCAGTGATAAACTCGGCACTCTAAAGCACCCAAGAGCGTTTTTTTCGATGCCAACCTAACCAGAGTGACGGGAGCGGCACAATTCAGAAAAAGCGCTCAGCTCGCCGAGAAAATGCGATTTAAGCAATAAAATTAAAAATGCTTATAAAACATAAACCAAACGTTGTAAATGGTCATTTCTTATTACGCAGTAATAAACTCGGCACTCTAAAGCACCCGAGAGCGTTTTTTTCGATGCCAACCTAACCAGAGTGACGGGAGCGGCACAATTCAGAAAAAGCGCTCAGCTCGCCGAGAAAATGCGATTTAAGCAATAAAATTAAAAATGCTTATAAAACATAAACCAAACGTTGGAGGTGGTCATTTCTTCATGCACAGTGATAAACTCGGCACTCTAAAGCACCCGAGAGCGTTTTTTTCCATGCCAACCTAACCAGAGTGACGGGAGCGGCACAATTCAGAAAAAGCGCTCAGCTCGCCGAGAAAATGCGATTTAAGCAATAAAATTAAAAATGCTTATAAAACATAAACCAAACGTTGGAGGTGGTCATTTCTTCATGCACAGTGATAAACTCGGCACTCTAAAGCACCCGAGAGCGTTTTTTTCGATGCCAACCTAACCAGAGTGACGGGAGCGGCACAATTCAGAAAAAGTGCTCAGCTCGCCGAGAAAATGCGATTTAAGCAATAAAATTTAAAATGCTTATAAAACATAAACCAAACGTTGTAGATGGTCATTTCTTATTACGCAGTAATAAACTCGGCACTCTAAAGCACCCGAGAGCGTTTTTTTCCATGCCAACCTAACCAGAGTGACGGGAGCGGCACAATTCAGAAAAAGTGCTCAGCTCGCCGAGAAAATGCGATTTAAGCAATAAAATTAAAAATGCTTATAAAACATAAACCAAACGTTGGAGGTGGCCATTTCTTCATGCGCAGTGATAAACTCGGCACTCTAAAGCACCCGAGAGCGTTTTTTTCCATGCCAACCTAACCAGAGTGACGGGAGCGGCACAATTCAGAAAAAGTGCTCAGCTCGCCGAGAAAATGCGATTTAAGCAATAAAATTAAAAATGCTTATAAAACATAAACCAAACGTTGGAGGTGGTCATTTCTTCATGCGCAGTGATAAACTCGGCACTCTAAAGCACCCGAGAGCGTTTTTTTCGATGCCAACCTAACCAGAGTGACGGGAGCGGCACAATTCAGAAAAAGTGCTCAGCTCGCCGAGAAAATGCGATTTAAGCAATAAAATTAAAAATGCTTATAAAACATAAACCAAACGTTGGAGGTGGTCATTTCTTCATGCGCAGTGATAAACTCGGCACTCTAAAGCACCCAAGAGCGTTTTTTTCGATGCCAACCTAACCAGAGTGACGGGAGCAGCACAATTCAGAAAAAGTGCTCAGCTCGCCGAGAAAATGCGATTTAAGCAATAAAATTAAAAATGCTTATAAAACATAAACCAAACGTTGGAGGTGGTCATTTCTTCATGCGCAGTGATAAACTCGGCACTCTAAAGCACCCAAGAGCGTTTTTTTCGATGCCAACCTAACCAGAGTGAAGGGAGCGGCACAATTCAGAAAAAGCGCTCAGCTCGCCGAGAAAATGCGATTTAAGCAATAAAATTAAAAATGCTTATAAAACATAAACCAAACGTTGGAGGTGGTCATTTCTTCATGCGCAGTGATAAACTCGGCACTCTAAAGCACCCGAGAGCGTTTTTTTCGATGCCAACCTAACCAGAGTGACGGGAGCGGCACAATTCAGAAAAAGTGCTCAGCTCGCCGAGAAAATGCGATTTAAGCAATAAAATTAAAAATGCTTATAAAACATAAACCAAACGTTGGAGTTGGTCATTTCTTCATGCGCAGTGATAAACTCGGCACTCTAAAGCACCCGAGAGCGTTTTTTTCGATGCCAACCTAACCAGAGTGACGGGAGCGGCACAATTCAGAAAAAGTGCTCAGCTCGCCGAGAAAATGCGATTTAAGCAATAAAATTAAAAATGCTTATAAAACATAAACCAAACGTTGTAAATGGTCATTTCTTATTACGCAGTAATAAACTCGGCACTCTAAAGCACCCGAGAGCGTTTTTTTCGATGCCAACCTAACCAGAGTGACGGGAGCGGCACAATTCAGAAAAAGCGCTCAGCTCGCCGAGAAAATGCGATTTAAGCAATAAAATTAAAAATGCTTATAAAACATAAACCAAACGTTGGAGGTGGTCATTTCTTCATGCACAGTGATAAACTCGGCACTCTAAAGCACCCGAGAGCGTTTTTTTCCATGCCAACCTAACCAGAGTGACGGGAGCGGCACAATTCAGAAAAAGCGCTCAGCTCGCCGAGAAAATGCGATTTAAGCAATAAAATTAAAAATGCTTATAAAACATAAACCAAACGTTGGAGGTGGTCATTTCTTCATGCACAGTGATAAACTCGGCACTCTAAAGCACCCGAGAGCGTTTTTTTCGATGCCAACCTAACCAGAGTGACGGGAGCGGCACAATTCAGAAAAAGTGCTCAGCTCGCCGAGAAAATGCGATTTAAGCAATAAAATTTAAAATGCTTATAAAACATAAACCAAACGTTGTAGATGGTCATTTCTTATTACGCAGTAATAAACTCGGCACTCTAAAGCACCCGAGAGCGTTTTTTTCCATGCCAACCTAACCAGAGTGACGGGAGCGGCACAATTCAGAAAAAGTGCTCAGCTCGCCGAGAAAATGCGATTTAAGCAATAAAATTAAAAATGCTTATAAAACATAAACCAAACGTTGGAGGTGGCCATTTCTTCATGCGCAGTGATAAACTCGGCACTCTAAAGCACCCGAGAGCGTTTTATTTGATGCCAACCTAACCAGAGTGACGGGAGCGGCACAATTCAGAAAAAGTGCTCAGCTCGCCGAGAAAATGCGATTTAAGCAATAAAATTAAACATGCTTATAAAACATAAACCAAACGTTGGAAGTGGTCATTTCTTCATGCGCAGTGATAAACTCGGCACTCTAAAGCACCCAAGAGCGTTTTTTTCGATGCCAACCTAACCAGAGTGACGGGAGCGGCACAATTCAGAAAAAGCGCTCAGCTCGCCGAGAAAATGCGATTTAAGCAATAAAATTAAAAATGCTTATAAAACATAAACCAAACGTTGTAAATGGTCATTTCTTATTACGCAGTAATAAACTCTGCACTCTAAAGCACCCGAGAGCGTTTTTTTCGATGCCAACCTAACCAGAGTGACGGGAGCGGCACAATTCAGAAAAAGCGCTCAGCTCGCCGAGAAAATGCGATTTAAGCAATAAAATTAAAAATGCTTATAAAACATAAACCAAACGTTGGAGGTGGTCATTTCTTCATGCACAGTGATAAACTCGGCACTCTAAAGCACCCGAGAGCGTTTTTTTCCATGCCAACCTAACCAGAGTGACGGGAGCGGCACAATTCAGAAAAAGCGCTCAGCTCGCCGAGAAAATGCGATTTAAGCAATAAAATTAAAAATGCTTATAAAACATAAACCAAACGTTGGAGGTGGTCATTTCTTCATGCACAGTGATAAACTCGGCACTCTAAAGCACCCGAGAGCGTTTTTTTCGATGCCAACCTAACCAGAGTGACGGGAGCGGCACAATTCAGAAAAAGTGCTCAGCTCGCCGAGAAAATGCGATTTAAGCAATAAAATTTAAAATGCTTATAAAACATAAACCAAACGTTGTAGATGGTCATTTCTTATTACGCAGTAATAAACTCGGCACTCTAAAGCACCCGAGAGCGTTTTTTTCCATGCCAACCTAACCAGAGTGACGGGAGCGGCACAATTCAGAAAAAGTGCTCAGCTCGCCGAGAAAATGCGATTTAAGCAATAAAATTAAAAATGCTTATAAAACATAAACCAAACGTTGGAGGTGGTCATTTCTTCATGCGCAGTGATAAACTCGGCACTCTAAAGCACCCGAGAGCGTTTTTTTCCATGCCAACCTAACCAGAGTGACGGGAGCGGCACAATTCAGAAAAAGTGCTCAGCTCGCCGAGAAAATGCGATTTAAGCAATAAAATTAAAAATGCTTATAAAACATAAACCAAACGTTGGAGGTGGTCATTTCTTCATGCGCAGTGATAAACTCGGCACTCTAAAGCACCCGAGAGCGTTTTTTTCCATACCAACCTAACCAGAGTGACGGGAGCGGCACAATTCAGAAAAAGTGCTCAGCTCACCGAGAAAATGCGATTTAAGCAATAAAATTAAAAATGCTTATAAAACATAAACCAAACGTTGGAGGTGGTCATTTCTTCATGCGCGGTGATAAACTCGGCACTCTAAAGCACCCGAGAGCGTTTTTTTCGATGCCAACCTAACCAGAGTGACGGGAGCGGCACAATTCAGAAAAAGTGCTCAGCTCGCCGAGAAAATGCGATTTAAGCAATAAAATTAAAAATGCTTATAAAACATAAACCAAACGTTGGAGGTGGTCATTTCTTCATGCGCAGTGATAAACTCGGCACTCTAAAGCACCCAAGAGCGTTTTTTTCGATGCCAACCTAACCAGAGTGACGGGAGCGGCACAATTCAGAAAAAGCGCTCAGCTCGCCGAGAAAATGCGATTTAAGCAATAAAATTAAAAATGCTTATAAAACATAAACCAAACGTTGGAGGTGGTCATTTCTTCATGCGCAGTGATAAACTCGGCACTCTAAAGCACCCGAGAGCGTTTTTTTCGATGCCAACCTAACCAGAGTGACGGGAGCGGCACAATTCAGAAAAAGTGCTCAGCTCGCCGAGAAAATGCGATTTAAGCAATAAAATTAAAAATGCTTATAAAACATAAACCAAACGTTGGAGTTGGTCATTTCTTCATGCGCAGTGATAAACTCGGCACTCTAAAGCACCCGAGAGCGTTTTTTTCGATGCCAACCTAACCAGAGTGACGGGAGCGGCACAATTCAGAAAAAGTGCTCAGCTCGCCGAGAAAATGCGATTTAAGCAATAAAATTAAAAATGCTTATAAAACATAAACCAAACGTTGGAGGTGGTCATTTCTTCATGCGCAGTGATAAACTCGGCACTCTAAAGCACCCAAGAGCGTTTTTTTCGATGCCAACCTAACCAGAGTGACGGGAGCGGCACAATTCAGAAAAAGTGCTCAGCTCGCCGAGAAAATGCGATTTAAGCAATAAAATTAAAAATGCTTATAAAACATAAACCAAACGTTGGAGGTGGTCATTTCTTCATGCGCAGTGATAAACTCGGCACTCTAAAGCACCCGAGAGCGTTTTTTTCGATGCCAACCTAACCAGAGTGACGGGAGCGGCACAATTCAGAAAAAGTGCTCAGCTCGCCGAGAAAATGCGATTTAAGCAATAAAATTAAAAATGCTTATAAAACATAAACCAAACGTTGGAGGTGGTCATTTCTTCATGCGCAGTGATAAACTCGGCACTCTAAAGCACCCGAGAGCGTTTTATTTGATGCCAACCTAACCAGAGTGACGGGAGCGGCACAATTCAGAAAAAGTGCTCAGCTCGCCGAGAAAATGCGATTTAAGCAATAAAATTAAACATGCTTATAAAACATAAACCAAACGTTGGAGGTGGTCATTTCTTCATGCGCAGTGATAAACTCGGCACTCTAAAGCACCCAAGAGCGTTTTTTTCGATGCCAACCTAACCAGAGTGACGGGAGCGGCACAATTCAGAAAAAGCGCTCAGCTCGCCGAGAAAATGCGATTTAAGCAATAAAATTAAAAATGCTTATAAAACATAAACCAAACGTTGGAGGTGGTTATTTCTTCATGCGCGGTGATAAACTCGGCACTCTAAAGCACCCGAGAGCGTTTTTTTCGATGCCAACCTAACCAGAGTGACGGGAGCGGCACAATTCAGAAAAAGTGCTCAGCTCGCCGAGAAAATGCGATTTAAGCAATAAAATTAAAAATGCTTATAAAACATAAACCAAACGTTGGAGGTGGTCATTTCTTCATGCGCAGTGATAAAATCGGCACTCTAAAGCACCCGAGAGCGTTTTTTTCGATGCCAACCTAACCAGAGTGACGGGAGCGGCACAATTCAGAAAAAGTGCTCAGCTTGCCGAGAAAATGCGATTTAAGCAATAAAATTAAAAATGCTTATAAAACATAAACCAAACGTTGGAGGTGGTCATTTCTTCATGCGCAGTGATAAACTCGGCACTCTAAAGCACCCGAGAGCGTTTTTTTCGATGCCAACCTAACCAGAGTGACGGGAGCGGCACAATTCAGAAAAAGCGCTCAGCTCGCCGAGAAAATGCGATTTAAGCAATAAAATTAAAAATGCTTATAAAACATAAACCAAACGTTGGAGGTGGTCATTTCTTCATGCGCAGTGATAAACTCGGCACTCTAAAGCACCCGAGAGCGTTTTTTTCGATGCCAACCTAACCAGAGTGACGGGAGCGGCACAATTCAGAAAAAGCGCTCAGCTCGCCGAGAAAATGCGATTTAAGCAATAAAATTAAAAATGCTTATAAAACATAAACCAAACGTTGGAGGTGGTCATTTCTTCATGCGCAGTGATAAATTCGGCACTCTAAAGCACCCGAGAGCGTTTTTTTCGATGCCAACCTAACCAGAGTGACGGGAGCGGCACAATTCAGAAAAAGTGCTCAGCTCGCCGAGAAAATGCGATTTAAGCAATAAAATTAAAAATGCTTATAAAACATAAACCAAACGTTGGAGGTGGTCATTTCTTCATGCGCAGTGATAAACTCGGCACTCTAAAGCACCCGAGAGCGTTTTTTTCGATGCCAACCTAACCAGAGTGACGGGAGCGGCACAATTCAGAAAAAGTGCTCAGCTCGCCGAGAAAATGCGATTTAAGCAATAAAATTAAAAATGCTTATAAAACATAAACCAAACGTTGGAGTTGGTCATTTCTTCATGCGCAGTGATAAACTCGGCACTCTAAAGCACCCGAGAGCGTTTTTTTCGATGCCAACCTAACCAGAGTGACGGGAGCGGCACAATTCAGAAAAAGCGCTCAGCTCGCCGAGAAAATGCGATTTAAGCAATAAAATTAAAAATGCTTATAAAACATAAACCAAACGTTGGAGGTGGTCATTTCTTCATGCACAGTGATAAACTCGGCACTCTAAAGCACCCGAGAGCGTTTTTTTCGATGCCAACCTAACCAGAGTGACGGGAGCGGCACAATTCAGAAAAAGTGCTCAGCTCGCCGAGAAAATGCGATTTAAGCAATAAAATTAAAAATGCTTATAAAACATAAACCAAACGTTGGAGGTGGCCATTTCTTCATGCGCAGTGATAAACTCGGCACTCTAAAGCACCCGAGAGCGTTTTATTTGATGCCAACCTAACCAGAGTGACGGGAGCGGCACAATTCAGAAAAAGTGCTCAGCTCGCCGAGAAAATGCGATTTAAGCAATAAAATTAAACATGCTTATAAAACATAAACCAAACGTTGGAAGTGGTCATTTCTTCATGCGCAGTGATAAACTCGGCACTCTAAAGCACCCAAGAGCGTTTTTTTCGATGCCAACCTAACCAGAGTGACGGGAGCGGCACAATTCAGAAAAAGCGCTCAGCTCGCCGAGAAAATGCGATTTAAGCAATAAAATTAAAAATGCTTATAAAACATAAACCAAACGTTGTAAATGGTCATTTCTTATTACGCAGTAATAAACTCGGCACTCTAAAGCACCCGAGAGCGTTTTTTTCGATGCCAACCTAACCAGAGTGACGGGAGCGGCACAATTCAGAAAAAGCGCTCAGCTCGCCGAGAAAATGCGATTTAAGCAATAAAATTAAAAATGCTTATAAAACATAAACCAAACGTTGGAGGTGGTCATTTCTTCATGCACAGTGATAAACTCGGCACTCTAAAGCACCCGAGAGCGTTTTTTTCCATGCCAACCTAACCAGAGTGACGGGAGCGGCACAATTCAGAAAAAGCGCTCAGCTCGCCGAGAAAATGCGATTTAAGCAATAAAATTAAAAATGCTTATAAAACATAAACCAAACGTTGGAGGTGGTCATTTCTTCATGCACAGTGATAAACTCGGCACTCTAAAGCACCCGAGAGCGTTTTTTTCGATGCCAACCTAACCAGAGTGACGGGAGCGGCACAATTCAGAAAAAGTGCTCAGCTCGCCGAGAAAATGCGATTTAAGCAATAAAATTTAAAATGCTTATAAAACATAAACCAAACGTTGTAGATGGTCATTTCTTATTACGCAGTAATAAACTCGGCACTCTAAAGCACCCGAGAGCGTTTTTTTCCATGCCAACCTAACCAGAGTGACGGGAGCGGCACAATTCAGAAAAAGTGCTCAGCTCGCCGAGAAAATGCGATTTAAGCAATAAAATTAAAAATGCTTATAAAACATAAACCAAACGTTGGAGGTGGTCATTTCTTCATGCGCAGTGATAAACTCGGCACTCTAAAGCACCCGAGAGCGTTTTTTTCCATGCCAACCTAACCAGAGTGACGGGAGCGGCACAATTCAGAAAAAGTGCTCAGCTCGCCGAGAAAATGCGATTTAAGCAATAAAATTAAAAATGCTTATAAAACATAAACCAAACGTTGGAGGTGGTCATTTCTTCATGCGCAGTGATAAACTCGGCACTCTAAAGCACCCGAGAGCGTTTTTTTCCATACCAACCTAACCAGAGTGACGGGAGCGGCACAATTCAGAAAAAGTGCTCAGCTCACCGAGAAAATGCGATTTAAGCAATAAAATTAAAAATGCTTATAAAACATAAACCAAACGTTGGAGGTGGTCATTTCTTCATGCGCGGTGATAAACTCGGCACTCTAAAGCACCCGAGAGCGTTTTTTTCGATGCCAACCTAACCAGAGTGACGGGAGCGGCACAATTCAGAAAAAGTGCTCAGCTCGCCGAGAAAATGCGATTTAAGCAATAAAATTAAAAATGCTTATAAAACATAAACCAAACGTTGGAGGTGGTCATTTCTTCATGCGCAGTGATAAACTCGGCACTCTAAAGCACCCAAGAGCGTTTTTTTCGATGCCAACCTAACCAGAGTGACGGGAGCGGCACAATTCAGAAAAAGCGCTCAGCTCGCCGAGAAAATGCGATTTAAGCAATAAAATTAAAAATGCTTATAAAACATAAACCAAACGTTGGAGGTGGTCATTTCTTCATGCGCAGTGATAAACTCGGCACTCTAAAGCACCCGAGAGCGTTTTTTTCGATGCCAACCTAACCAGAGTGACGGGAGCGGCACAATTCAGAAAAAGTGCTCAGCTCGCCGAGAAAATGCGATTTAAGCAATAAAATTAAAAATGCTTATAAAACATAAACCAAACGTTGGAGTTGGTCATTTCTTCATGCGCAGTGATAAACTCGGCACTCTAAAGCACCCGAGAGCGTTTTTTTCGATGCCAACCTAACCAGAGTGACGGGAGCGGCACAATTCAGAAAAAGTGCTCAGCTCGCCGAGAAAATGCGATTTAAGCAATAAAATTAAAAATGCTTATAAAACATAAACCAAACGTTGGAGGTGGTCATTTCTTCATGCGCAGTGATAAACTCGGCACTCTAAAGCACCCAAGAGCGTTTTTTTCGATGCCAACCTAACCAGAGTGACGGGAGCGGCACAATTCAGAAAAAGTGCTCAGCTCGCCGAGAAAATGCGATTTAAGCAATAAAATTAAAAATGCTTATAAAACATAAACCAAACGTTGGAGGTGGTCATTTCTTCATGCGCAGTGATAAACTCGGCACTCTAAAGCACCCGAGAGCGTTTTTTTCGATGCCAACCTAACCAGAGTGACGGGAGCGGCACAATTCAGAAAAAGTGCTCAGCTCGCCGAGAAAATGCGATTTAAGCAATAAAATTAAAAATGCTTATAAAACATAAACCAAACGTTGGAGGTGGTCATTTCTTCATGCGCAGTGATAAACTCGGCACTCTAAAGCACCCGAGAGCGTTTTATTTGATGCTAACCTAACCAGAGTGACGGGAGCGGCACAATTCAGAAAAAGTGCTCAGCTCGCCGAGAAAATGCGATTTAAGCAATAAAATTAAACATGCTTATAAAACATAAACCAAACGTTGGAGGTGGTCATTTCTTCATGCGCAGTGATAAACTCGGCACTCTAAAGCACCCAAGAGCGTTTTTTTCGATGCCAACCTAACCAGAGTGACGGGAGCGGCACAATTCAGAAAAAGCGCTCAGCTCGCCGAGAAAATGCGATTTAAGCAATAAAATTAAAAATGCTTATAAAACATAAACCAAACGTTGGAGGTGGTCATTTCTTCATGCGCGGTGATAAACTCGGCACTCTAAAGCACCCGAGAGCGTTTTTTTCGATGCCAACCTAACCAGAGTGACGGGAGCGGCACAATTCAGAAAAAGTGCTCAGCTCGCCGAGAAAATGCGATTTAAGCAATAAAATTAAAAATGCTTATAAAACATAAACCAAACGTTGGAGGTGGTCATTTCTTCATGCGCAGTGATAAAATCGGCACTCTAAAGCACCCGAGAGCGTTTTTTTCGATGCCAACCTAACCAGAGTGACGGGAGCGGCACAATTCAGAAAAAGTGCTCAGCTTGCCGAGAAAATGCGATTTAAGCAATAAAATTAAAAATGCTTATAAAACATAAACCAAACGTTGGAGGTGGTCATTTCTTCATGCGCAGTGATAAACTCGGCACTCTAAAGCACCCGAGAGCGTTTTTTTCGATGCCAACCTAACCAGAGTGACGGGAGCGGCACAATTCAGAAAAAGCGCTCAGCTCGCCGAGAAAATGCGATTTAAGCAATAAAATTAAAAATGCTTATAAAACATAAACCAAACGTTGGAGGTGGTCATTTCTTCATGCGCAGTGATAAACTCGGCACTCTAAAGCACCCGAGAGCGTTTTTTTCGATGCCAACCTAACCAGAGTGACGGGAGCGGCACAATTCAGAAAAAGCGCTCAGCTCGCCGAGAAAATGCGATTTAAGCAATAAATTTAAAAATGCTTATAAAACATAAACCAAACGTTGGAGGTGGTCATTTCTTCATGCGCAGTGATAAATTCGGCACTCTAAAGCACCCGAGAGCGTTTTTTTCGATGCCAACCTAACCAGAGTGACGGGAGCGGCACAATTCAGAAAAAGTGCTCAGCTCGCCGAGAAAATGCGATTTAAGCAATAAAATTAAAAATGCTTATAAAACATAAACCAAACGTTGGAGGTGGTCATTTCTTCATGCGCAGTGATAAACTCGGCACTCTAAAGCACCCGAGAGCGTTTTTTTCGATGCCAACCTAACCAGAGTGACGGGAGCGGCACAATTCAGAAAAAGTGCTCAGCTCGCCGAGAAAATGCGATTTAAGCAATAAAATTAAAAATGCTTATAAAACATAAACCAAACGTTGGAGTTGGTCATTTCTTCATGCGCAGTGATAAACTCGGCACTCTAAAGCACCCGAGAGCGTTTTTTTCGATGCCAACCTAACCAGAGTGACGGGAGCGGCACAATTCAGAAAAAGCGCTCAGCTCGCCGAGAAAATGCGATTTAAGCAATAAAATTAAAAATGCTTATAAAACATAAACCAAACGTTGGAGGTGGTCATTTCTTCATGCACAGTGATAAACTCGGCACTCTAAAGCACCCGAGAGCGTTTTTTTCGATGCCAACCTAACCAGAGTGACGGGAGCGGCACAATTCAGAAAAAGTGCTCAGCTCGCCGAGAAAATGCGATTTAAGCAATAAAATTAAAAATGCTTATAAAACATAAACCAAACGTTGTAAATGGTCATTTCTTATTACGCAGTAATAAACTCGGCACTCTAAAGCACCCGAGAGCGTTTTTTTCCATGCCAACCTAACCAGAGTGACGGGAGCGGCACAATTCAGAAAAAGTGCTCAGCTCGCCGAGAAAATGCGATTTAAGCAATAAAATTAAAAATGCTTATAAAACATAAACCAAACGTTGGAGGTGGCCATTTCTTCATGCGCAGTGATAAACTCGGCACTCTAAAGCACCCGAGAGCGTTTTATTTGATGCCAACCTAACCAGAGTGACGGGAGCGGCACAATTCAGAAAAAGTGCTCAGCTCGCCGAGAAAATGCGATTTAAGCAATAAAATTAAACATGCTTATAAAACATAAACCAAACGTTGGAAGTGGTCATTTCTTCATGCGCAGTGATAAACTCGGCACTCTAAAGCACCCAAGAGCGTTTTTTTCGGTGCCAACCTAACCAGAGTGACGGGAGCGGCACAATTCAGAAAAAGCGCTCAGCTCGCCGAGAAAATGCGATTTAAGCAATAAAATTAAAAATGCTTATAAAACATAAACCAAACGTTGTAAATGGTCATTTCTTATTACGCAGTAATAAACTCGGCACTCTAAAGCACCCGAGAGCGTTTTTTTCGATGCCAACCTAACCAGAGTGACGGGAGCGGCACAATTCAGAAAAAGCGCTCAGCTCGCCGAGAAAATGCGATTTAAGCAATAAAATTAAAAATGCTTATAAAACATAAACCAAACGTTGGAGGTGGTCATTTCTTCATGCACAGTGATAAACTCGGCACTCTAAAGCACCCGAGAGCGTTTTTTTCCATGCCAACCTAACCAGAGTGACGGGAGCGGCACAATTCAGAAAAAGCGCTCAGCTCGCCGAGAAAATGCGATTTAAGCAATAAAATTAAAAATGCTTATAAAACATAAACCAAACGTTGGAGGTGGTCATTTCTTCATGCACAGTGATAAACTCGGCACTCTAAAGCACCCGAGAGCGTTTTTTTCGATGCCAACCTAACCAGAGTGACGGGAGCGGCACAATTCAGAAAAAGTGCTCAGCTCGCCGAGAAAATGCGATTTAAGCAATAAAATTTAAAATGCTTATAAAACATAAACCAAACGTTGTAGATGGTCATTTCTTATTACGCAGTAATAAACTCGGCACTCTAAAGCACCCGAGAGCGTTTTTTTCCATGCCAACCTAACCAGAGTGACGGGAGCGGCACAATTCAGAAAAAGTGCTCAGCTCGCCGAGAAAATGCGATTTAAGCAATAAAATTAAAAATGCTTATAAAACATAAACCAAACGTTGGAGGTGGCCATTTCTTCATGCGCAGTGATAAACTCGGCACTCTAAAGCACCCGAGAGCGTTTTTTTCCATGCCAACCTAACCAGAGTGACGGGAGCGGCACAATTCAGAAAAAGTGCTCAGCTCGCCGAGAAAATGCGATTTAAGCAATAAAATTAAAAATGCTTATAAAACATAAACCAAACGTTGGAGGTGGTCATTTCTTCATGCGCAGTGATAAACTCGGCACTCTAAAGCACCCGAGAGCGTTTTTTTCGATGCCAACCTAACCAGAGTGACGGGAGCGGCACAATTCAGAAAAAGTGCTCAGCTCGCCGAGAAAATGCGATTTAAGCAATAAAATTAAAAATGCTTATAAAACATAAACCAAACGTTGGAGGTGGTCATTTCTTCATGCGCAGTGATAAACTCGGCACTCTAAAGCACCCAAGAGCGTTTTTTTCGATGCCAACCTAACCAGAGTGACGGGAGCAGCACAATTCAGAAAAAGTGCTCAGCTCGCCGAGAAAATGCGATTTAAGCAATAAAATTAAAAATGCTTATAAAACATAAACCAAACGTTGGAGGTGGTCATTTCTTCATGCGCAGTGATAAACTCGGCACTCTAAAGCACCCAAGAGCGTTTTTTTCGATGCCAACCTAACCAGAGTGAAGGGAGCGGCACAATTCAGAAAAAGCGCTCAGCTCGCCGAGAAAATGCGATTTAAGCAATAAAATTAAAAATGCTTATAAAACATAAACCAAACGTTGGAGGTGGTCATTTCTTCATGCGCAGTGATAAACTCGGCACTCTAAAGCACCCGAGAGCGTTTTTTTCGATGCCAACCTAACCAGAGTGACGGGAGCGGCACAATTCAGAAAAAGTGCTCAGCTCGCCGAGAAAATGCGATTTAAGCAATAAAATTAAAAATGCTTATAAAACATAAACCAAACGTTGGAGTTGGTCATTTCTTCATGCGCAGTGATAAACTCGGCACTCTAAAGCACCCGAGAGCGTTTTTTTCGATGCCAACCTAACCAGAGTGACGGGAGCGGCACAATTCAGAAAAAGTGCTCAGCTCGCCGAGAAAATGCGATTTAAGCAATAAAATTAAAAATGCTTATAAAACATAAACCAAACGTTGTAAATGGTCATTTCTTATTACGCAGTAATAAACTCGGCACTCTAAAGCACCCGAGAGCGTTTTTTTCGATGCCAACCTAACCAGAGTGACGGGAGCGGCACAATTCAGAAAAAGCGCTCAGCTCGCCGAGAAAATGCGATTTAAGCAATAAAATTAAAAATGCTTATAAAACATAAACCAAACGTTGGAGGTGGTCATTTCTTCATGCACAGTGATAAACTCGGCACTCTAAAGCACCCGAGAGCGTTTTTTTCCATGCCAACCTAACCAGAGTGACGGGAGCGGCACAATTCAGAAAAAGCGCTCAGCTCGCCGAGAAAATGCGATTTAAGCAATAAAATTAAAAATGCTTATAAAACATAAACCAAACGTTGGAGGTGGTCATTTCTTCATGCACAGTGATAAACTCGGCACTCTAAAGCACCCGAGAGCGTTTTTTTCGATGCCAACCTAACCAGAGTGACGGGAGCGGCACAATTCAGAAAAAGTGCTCAGCTCGCCGAGAAAATGCGATTTAAGCAATAAAATTTAAAATGCTTATAAAACATAAACCAAACGTTGTAGATGGTCATTTCTTATTACGCAGTAATAAACTCGGCACTCTAAAGCACCCGAGAGCGTTTTTTTCCATGCCAACCTAACCAGAGTGACGGGAGCGGCACAATTCAGAAAAAGTGCTCAGCTCGCCGAGAAAATGCGATTTAAGCAATAAAATTAAAAATGCTTATAAAACATAAACCAAACGTTGGAGGTGGCCATTTCCACATGCGCAGTGATAAACTCGGCACTCTAAAGCACCCGAGAGCGTTTTATTTGATGCCAACCTAACCAGAGTGACGGGAGCGGCACAATTCAGAAAAAGTGCTCAGCTCGCCGAGAAAATGCGATTTAAGCAATAAAATTAAACATGCTTATAAAACATAAACCAAACGTTGGAAGTGGTCATTTCTTCATGCGCAGTGATAAACTCGGCACTCTAAAGCACCCAAGAGCGTTTTTTTCGATGCCAACCTAACCAGAGTGACGGGAGCGGCACAATTCAGAAAAAGCGCTCAGCTCGCCGAGAAAATGCGATTTAAGCAATAAAATTAAAAATGCTTATAAAACATAAACCAAACGTTGTAAATGGTCATTTCTTATTACGCAGTAATAAACTCGGCACTCTAAAGCACCCGAGAGCGTTTTTTTCGATGCCAACCTAACCAGAGTGACGGGAGCGGCACAATTCAGAAAAAGCGCTCAGCTCGCCGAGAAAATGCGATTTAAGCAATAAAATTAAAAATGCTTATAAAACATAAACCAAACGTTGGAGGTGGTCATTTCTTCATGCACAGTGATAAACTCGGCACTCTAAAGCACCCGAGAGCGTTTTTTTCCATGCCAACCTAACCAGAGTGACGGGAGCGGCACAATTCAGAAAAAGCGCTCAGCTCGCCGAGAAAATGCGATTTAAGCAATAAAATTAAAAATGCTTATAAAACATAAACCAAACGTTGGAGGTGGTCATTTCTTCATGCACAGTGATAAACTCGGCACTCTAAAGCACCCGAGAGCGTTTTTTTCGATGCCAACCTAACCAGAGTGACGGGAGCGGCACAATTCAGAAAAAGTGCTCAGCTCGCCGAGAAAATGCGATTTAAGCAATAAAATTTAAAATGCTTATAAAACATAAACCAAACGTTGTAGATGGTCATTTCTTATTACGCAGTAATAAACTCGGCACTCTAAAGCACCCGAGAGCGTTTTTTTCCATGCCAACCTAACCAGAGTGACGGGAGCGGCACAATTCAGAAAAAGTGCTCAGCTCGCCGAGAAAATGCGATTTAAGCAATAAAATTAAAAATGCTTATAAAACATAAACCAAACGTTGGAGGTGGCCATTTCTTCATGCGCAGTGATAAACTCGGCACTCTAAAGCACCCGAGAGCGTTTTTTTCCATGCCAACCTAACCAGAGTGACGGGAGCGGCACAATTCAGAAAAAGTGCTCAGCTCGCCGAGAAAATGCGATTTAAGCAATAAAATTAAAAATGCTTATAAAACATAAACCAAACGTTGGAGGTGGTCATTTCTTCATGCGCAGTGATAAACTCGGCACTCTAAAGCACCCGAGAGCGTTTTTTTCGATGCCAACCTAACCAGAGTGACGGGAGCGGCACAATTCAGAAAAAGTGCTCAGCTCGCCGAGAAAATGCGATTTAAGCAATAAAATTAAAAATGCTTATAAAACATAAACCAAACGTTGGAGGTGGTCATTTCTTCATGCGCAGTGATAAACTCGGCACTCTAAAGCACCCGAGAGCGTTTTTTTCGATGCCAACCTAACCAGAGTGACGGGAGCGGCACAATTCAGAAAAAGTGCTCAGCTCGCCGAGAAAATGCGATTTAAGCAATAAAATTAAAAATGCTTATAAAACATAAACCAAACGTTGGAGTTGGTCATTTCTTCATGCGCAGTGATAAACTCGGCACTCTAAAGCACCCGAGAGCGTTTTTTTCGATGCCAACCTAACCAGAGTGACGGGAGCGGCACAATTCAGAAAAAGTGCTCAGCTCGCCGAGAAAATGCGATTTAAGCAATAAAATTAAAAATGCTTATAAAACATAAACCAAACGTTGGAGGTGGTCATTTCTTCATGCGCAGTGATAAACTCGGCACTCTAAAGCACCCAAGAGCGTTTTTTTCGATGCCAACCTAACCAGAGTGACGGGAGCGGCACAATTCAGAAAAAGTGCTCAGCTCGCCGAGAAAATGCGATTTAAGCATTAAAATTAAAAATGCTTATAAAACATAAACCAAACGTTGTAGATGGTCATTTCTTATTACGCAGTAATAAAGTCGGCACTCTAAAGCACCCGAGAGCGTTTTTTTCGATGCCAACCTAACCAGAGTGACGGGAGCGGCACAATTCAGAAAAAGCGCTCAGCTTGCCGAGAAAATGCGATTTAAGCAATAAAATTAAAAATGCTTATAAAACATAAACCAAACGTTGGAGGTGGTCATTTCTTCATGCACAGTGATAAACTCGGCACTCTAAAGCACCCGAGAGCGTTTTTTTCGATGCCAACCTAACCAGAGTGACGGGAGCGGCACAATTCAGAAAAAGTGCTCAGCTCGCCGAGAAAATGCGATTTAAGCAATAAAATTAAAAATGCTTATAAAACATAAACCAAACGTTGTAAATGGTCATTTCTTATTACGCAGTAATAAACTCGGCACTCTAAAGCACCCGAGAGCGTTTTTTTCGATGCCAACCTAACCAGAGTGACGGGAGCGGCACAATTCAGAAAAAGCGCTCAGCTCGCCGAGAAAATGCGATTTAAGCAATAAAATTAAAAATGCTTATAAAACATAAACCAAACGTTGGAGGTGGTCATTTCTTCATGCACAGTGATAAACTCGGCACTCTAAAGCACCCGAGAGCGTTTTTTTCCATGCCAACCTAACCAGAGTGACGGGAGCGGCACAATTCAGAAAAAGTGCTCAGCTCGCCGAGAAAATGCGATTTAAGCAATAAAATTAAAAATGCTTATAAAACATAAACCAAACGTTGGAGGTGGTCATTTCTTCATGCGCAGTGATAAACTCGGCACTCTAAAGCACCCGAGAGCGTTTTTTTCGATGCCAACCTAACCAGAGTGACGGGAGCGGCACAATTCAGAAAAAGTGCTCAGCTCGCCGAGAAAATGCGATTTAAGCAATAAAATTTAAAATGCTTATAAAACATAAACCAAACGTTGTAGATGGTCATTTCTTATTACGCAGTAAAAAACTCGGCACTCTAAAGCACCCGAGAGCGTTTTTTTCCATGCCAACCTAACCAGAGTGACGGGAGCGGCACAATTCAGAAAAAGTGCTCAGCTCGCCGAGAAAATGCGATTTAAGCAATAAAATTAAAAATGCTTATAAAACATAAACCAAACGTTGGAGGTGGTCATTTCTTCATGCGCAGTGATAAACTCGGCACTCTAAAGCACCCGAGAGCGTTTTTTTCGATGCCAACCTAACCAGAGTGACGGGAGCGGCACAATTCAGAAAAAGTGCTCAGCTCGCCGAGAAAATGCGATTTAAGCAATAAAATTAAAAATGCTTATAAAACATAAACCAAACGTTGGAGGTGGTCATTTCTTCATGCGCAGTGATAAACTCGGCACTCTAAAGCACCCGAGAGCGTTTTATTTGATGCCAACCTAACCAGAGTGACGGGAGCGGCACAATTCAGAAAAAGTGCTCAGCTCGCCGAGAAAATGCGATTTAAGCAATAAAATTAAACATGCTTATAAAACATAAACCAAACGTTGGAGGTGGTCATTTCTTCATGCGCAGTGATAAACTCGGCACTCTAAAGCACCCAAGAGCGTTTTTTTCGATGCCAACCTAACCAGAGTGACGGGAGCGGCACAATTCAGAAAAAGCGCTCAGCTCGCCGAGAAAATGCGATTTAAGCAATAAAATTAAAAATGCTTATAAAACATAAACCAAACGTTGGAGGTGGTCATTTTTTCATGCGCGGTGATAAACTCGGCACTCTAAAGCTCCCGAGAGCGTTTTTTTCGATGCCAACCTAACCAGAGTGACGGGAGCGGCACAATTCAGAAAAAGTGCTCAGCTCGCCGAGAAAATGCGATTTAAGCAATAAAATTAAAAATGCTTATAAAACATAAACCAAACGTTGGAGGTGGTCATTTCTTCATGCGCAGTGATAAAATCGGCACTCTAAAGCACCCGAGAGCGTTTTTTTCGATGCCAACCTAACCAGAGTGACGGGAGCGGCACAATTCAGAAAAAGTGCTCAGCTTGCCGAGAAAATGCGATTTAAGCAATAAAATTAAAAATGCTTATAAAACATAAACCAAACGTTGGAGGTGGTCATTTCTTCATGCGCAGTGATAAACTCGGCACTCTAAAGCACCCGAGAGCGTTTTTTTCGATGCCAACCTAACCAGAGTGACGGGAGCGGCACAATTCAGAAAAAGCGCTCAGCTCGCCGAGAAAATGCGATTTAAGCAATAAAATTAAAAATGCTTATAAAACATAAACCAAACGTTGGAGGTGGTCATTTCTTCATGCGCAGTGATAAACTCGGCACTCTAAAGCACCCGAGAGCGTTTTTTTCGATGCCAACCTAACCAGAGTGACGGGAGCGGCACAATTCAGAAAAAGCGCTCAGCTCGCCGAGAAAATGCGATTTAAGCAATAAAATTAAAAATGCTTATAAAACATAAACCAAACGTTGGAGGTGGTCATTTCTTCATGCGCAGTGATAAATTCGGCACTCTAAAGCACCCGAGAGCGTTTTTTTCGATGCCAACCTAACCAGAGTGACGGGAGCGGCACAATTCAGAAAAAGTGCTCCTCGCCGAGAAAATGCGAGTTAAGCAATAAAATTAAAAATGCTTATAAAACATAAACCAAACGTTGGAGGTGGTCATTTCTTCATGCGCAGTGATAAACTCGGCACTCTAAAGCACCCGAGAGCGTTTTTTTCGATGCCAACCTAACCAGAGTGACGGGAGCGGCACAATTCAGAAAAAGTGCTCAGCTCGCCGAGAAAATGCGATTTAAGCAATAAAATTAAAAATGCTTATAAAACATAAACCAAACGTTGGAGTTGGTCATTTCTTCATGCGCAGTGATAAACTCGGCACTCTAAAGCACCCGAGAGCGTTTTTTTCGATGCCAACCTAACCAGAGTGACGGGAGCGGCACAATTTAGAAAAAGTGCTCAGCTCGCCGAGAAAATGCGATTTAAGCAATAAAATTAAAAATGCTTATAAAACATAAACCAAACGTTGGAGGTGGTCATTTCTTCATGCGCAGTGATAAACTCGGCACTCTAAAGCACCCGAGAGCGTTTTTTTCGATGCCAACCTAACCAGAGTGACGGGAGCGGCACAATTCAGAAAAAGTGCTCAGCTCGCCGAGAAAATGCGATTTAAGCAATAAAATTAAAAATGCTTATAAAACATAAACCAAACGTTGGAGGTGGTCATTTCTTCATGCGCAGTGATAAACTCGGCACTCTAAAGCACCCGAGAGCGTTTTTTTCCATGCCAACCTAACCAGAGTGACGGGAGCGGCACAATTCAGAAAAAGTGCTCAGCTCGCCGAGAAAATGCGATTTAAGCAATAAAATTAAAAATGCTTATAAAACATAAACCAAACGTTGGAGGTGGTCATTTCTTCATGCGCAGTGATAAACTCGGCACTCTAAAGCACCCGAGAGCGTTTTATTTGATGCCAACCTAACCAGAGTGACGGGAGCGGCACAATTCAGAAAAAGTGCTCAGCTCGCCGAGAAAATGCGATTTAAGCAATAAAATTAAACATGCTTATAAAACATAAACCAAACGTTGGAGGTGGTCATTTCTTCATGCGCAGTGATAAACTCGGCACTCTAAAGCACCCGAGAGCGTTTTTTTCGATGCCAACCTAACCAGAGTGACGGGAGCGGCACAATTCAGAAAAAGCGCTCAGCTCGCCGAGAAAATGCGATTTAAGCAATAAAATTAAAAATGCTTATAAAACATAAACCAAACGTTGGAGGTGGTCATTTCTTCATGCGCAGTGATAAATTCGGCACTCTAAAGCACCCGAGAGCGTTTTTTTCGATGCCAACCTAACCAGAGTGACGGGAGCGGCACAATTCAGAAAAAGTGCTCAGCTCGCCGAGAAAATGCGATTTAAGCAATAAAATTAAAAATGCTTATAAAACATAAACCAAACGTTGGAGGTGGTCATTTCTTCATGCGCAGTGATAAACTCGGCACTCTAAAGCACCCGAGAGCGTTTTTTTCGATGCCAACCTAACCAGAGTGACGGGAGCGGCACAATTCAGAAAAAGTGCTCAGCTCGCCGAGAAAATGCGATTTAAGCAATAAAATTAAAAATGCTTATAAAACATAAACCAAACGTTGGAGGTGGTCATTTCTTCATGCGCAGTGATAAACTCGGCACTCTAAAGCACCCGAGAGCGTTTTTTTCGATGCCAACCTAACCAGAGTGACGGGAGCGGCACAATTCAGAAAAAGTGCTCAGCTTGCCGAGAAAATGCGATTTAAGCAATAAAATTAAAAATGCTTATAAAACATAAACCAAACGTTGGAGGTGGTCATTTCTTCATGCGCAGTGATAAACTCGGCACTCTAAAGCACCCGAGAGCGTTTTTTTCGATGCCAACCTAACCAGAGTGACGGGAGCGGCACAATTCAGAAAAAGCGCTCAGCTCGCCGAGAAAATGCGATTTAAGCAATAAAATTAAAAATGCTTATAAAACATAAACCAAACGTTGGAGGTGGTCATTTCTTCATGCGCAGTGATAAACTCGGCACTCTAAAGCACCCGAGAGCGTTTTTTTCGATGCCAACCTAACCAGAGTGACGGGAGCGGCACAATTCAGAAAAAGCGCTCAGCTCGCCGAGAAAATGCGATTTAAGCAATAAAATTAAAAATGCTTATAAAACATAAACCAAACGTTGGAGGTGGTCATTTCTTCATGCGCAGTGATAAATTCGGCACTCTAAAGCACCCGAGAGCGTTTTTTTCGATGCCAACCTAACCAGAGTGACGGGAGCGGCACAATTCAGAAAAAGTGCTCAGCTCGCCGAGAAAATGCGATTTAAGCAATAAAATTAAAAATGCTTATAAAACATAAACCAAACGTTGGAGGTGGTCATTTCTTCATGCGCAGTGATAAACTCGGGACTCTAAAGCACCCGAGAGCGTTTTTTTCGATGCCAACCTAACCAGAGTGACGGGAGCGGCACAATTCAGAAAAAGTGCTCAGCTCGCCGAGAAAATGCGATTTAAGCAATAAGATTAAAAATGCTTATAAAACATAAACCAAACGTTGGAGTTGGTCATTTCTTCATGCGCAGTGATAAACTCGGCACTCTAAAGCACCCGAGAGCGTTTTTTTCGATGCCAACCTAACCAGAGTGACGGGAGCGGCACAATTCAGAAAAAGTGCTTAGCTCGCCGAGAAAATGCGATTTAAGCAATAAAATTAAAAATGCTTATAAAACATAAACCAAACGTTGGAGGTGGTCATTTCTTCATGCGCAGTGATAAACTCGGCACTCTAAAGCACCCGAGAGCGTTTTTTTCGATGCCAACCTAACCAGAGTGACGGGAGCGGCACAATTCAGAAAAAGTGCTCAGCTCGCCGAGAAAATGCGATTTAAGCAATAAAATTAAAAATGCTTATAAAACATAAACCAAACGTTGGAGGTGGTCATTTCTTCATGCGCAGTGATAAACTCGGCACTCTAAAGCACCCGAGAGCGTTTTTTTCCATGCCAACCTAACCAGAGTGACGGGAGCGGCACAATTCAGAAAAAGTGCTCAGCTCGCCGAGAAAATGCGATTTAAGCAATAAAATTAAAAATGCTTATAAAACATAAACCAAACGTTGGAGGTGGCCATTTCTTCATGCGCAGTGATAAACTCGGCACTCTAAAGCACCCGAGAGCGTTTTTTTCCATGCCAACCTAACCAGAGTGACGGGAGCGGCACAATTCAGAAAAAGTGCTCAGCTCGCCGAGAAAATGCGATTTAAGCAATAAAATTAAAAATGCTTATAAAACATAAACCAAACGTTGGAGGTGGCCATTTCTTCATGCGCAGTGATAAACTCGGCACTCTAAAGCACCCGAGAGCGTTTTTTTCCATGCCAACCTAACCAGAGTGACGGGAGCGGCACAATTCAGAAAAAGTGCTCAGCTCGCCGAGAAAATGCGATTTAAGCAATAAAATTAAAAATGCTTATAAAACATAAACCAAACGTTGGAGGTGGTAATTTCTTCATGCGCAGTGATAAACTCGGCACTCTAAAGCACCCGAGAGTGTTTTTTTCCATGCCAACCTAACCAGAGTGACAGGAGCGGCACAATTCAGAAAAAGTGCTCAGCTCGCCGAGAAAATGCGATTTAAGCAATAAAATTAAAAATGCTTATAAAACATAAACCAAACGTTGGAGGTGGTCTTTTCTTCATGCGCAGTGATAAACTCGGCACTCTAAAGCACCCGAGAGCGTTTTTTTCCATGCCAACCTAAACAGAGTGACGGGAGCGGCACAATTCAGAAAAAGTGCTCAGCTCGCCGAGAAAATGCGATTTAAGCAATAAAATTAAAAATGCTTATAAAACATAAACCAAACGTTGTAGATGGTCATTTCTTATTACGCAGTAATAAACTCGGCACTCTAAAGCACCCGAGAGCGTTTTTTTCCATGCCAACCTAACCAGAGTGACGGGAGCGGCACAATTCAGAAAAAGTGCTCAGCTCGCCGAGAAAATGCGATTTAAGCAATAAAATTAAAAATGCTTATAAAACATAAACCAAACGTTGGAGGTGGTCATTTCTTCATGCACAGTGATAAACTCGGCACTCTAAAGCACCCGAGAGCGTTTTTTTCCATGCCAACCTAACCAGAGTGACGGGAGCGGCACAATTCAGAAAAAGTGCTCAGCTCGCCGAGAAAATGCGATTTAAGCAATAAAATTAAAAATGCTTATAAAACATAAACCAAACGTTGGAGGTGGTCATTTCTTCATGCGCAGTGATAAACTCGGCACTCTAAAGCACCCGAGAGCGTTTTTTTCGATGCCAACCTAACCAGAGTGACGGGAGCGGCACAATTCAGAAAAAGTGCTCAGCTCGCCGAGAAAATGCGATTTAAGCAATAAAATTAAAAATGCTTATAAAACATAAACCAAACGTTGGAGGTGGTCATTTCTTCATGCGCAGTGATAAACTCGGCACTCTAAAGCACCCGAGAGCGTTTTTTTCCATGCCAACCTAACCAGAGTGACGGGAGCGGCACAATTCAGAAAAAGTGCTCAGCTCGCCGAGAAAATGCGATTTAAGCAATAAAATTAAAAATGCTTATAAAACATAAACCAAACGTTGTAGAAGGTAATTTCTTATTACGCAGTAATAAACTCGGCACTCTAAAGCACCCGAGAGCGTTTTTTTCCATGCCAACCTAACCAGAGTGACGGGAGCGGCACAATTCAGAAAAAGTGCTCAGCTCGCCGAGAAAATGCGATTTAAGCAATAAAATTAAAAATGCTTATAAAACATAAACCAAACGTTGGAGGTGGTCATTTCTTCATGCGCAGTGATAAACTCGGCACTCTAAAGCACCCGAGAGCGTTTTATTCGATGCCAACCTAACCAGAGTGACGGGAGCGGCACAATTCAGAAAAAGCGCTCAGCTCGCCGAGAAAATGCGATTTAAGCAATAAAATTAAAAATGCTTATAAAACATAAACCAAACGTTGGAGGTGGTCATTTCTTCATGCGCGGTGATAAACTCGGCACTCTAAAGCACCCGAGAGCGTTTTTTTCGATGCCAACCTAACCAGAGTGACGGGAGCGGCACAATTCAGAAAAAGTGCTCAGCTCGCCGAGAAAATGCGATTTAAGCAATAAAATTAAAAATGCTTATAAAACATAAACCAAACGTTGTAGATGGTCATTTCTTATTACGCAGTAATAAACTCGGCACTCTAAAGCACCCGAGAGCGTTTTTTTCCATGCCAACCTAACCAGAGTGACGGGAGCGGCACAATTCAGAAAAAGTGCTCAGCTCGCCGAGAAAATGCGATTTAAGCAATAAAATTAAAAATGCTTATAAAACATAAACCAAACGTTGGAGGTGGCCATTTATTCATGCGCAGTGATAAACTCGGCACTCTAAAGCACCCGAGAGCGTTTTTTTCCATGCCAACCTAACCAGAGTGACGGGAGCGGCACAATTCAGAAAAATAGCTCAGCTCGCCGAGAAAATGCGATTTAAGCAATAAAATTAAAAATGCTTATAAAACATAAACCAAACGTTGGAGGTGGCCATTTCTTCATGCGCAGTGATAAACTCGGCACTCTAAAGCACCCGAGAGCGTTTTTTTCCATGCCAACCTAACCAGAGTGACGGGAGCGGCACAATTCAGAAAAAGTGCTCAGCTCGCCGAGAAAATGCGATTTAAGCAATAAAATTAAAAATGCTTATAAAACATAAACCAAACGTTGGAGGTGGTCATTTCTTCATGCGCAGTGATAAACTCGGCACTCTAAAGCACCCGAGAGCGTTTTTTTCCATGCCAACCTAACCAGAGTGACGGGAGCGGCACAAGTCAGAAAAAGTGCTCAGCTCGCCGAGAAAATGCGATTTAAGCAATAAAATTAAAAATGCTTATAAAACATAAACCAAACGTTGGAGGTGGTCATTTCTTCATGCGCAGTGATAAACTCGGCACTCTAAAGCACCCGAGAGCGTTTTTTTCCATGCCAACCTAACCAGAGTGACGGGAGCGGCACAATTCAGAAAAAGTGCTCAGCTCGCCGAGAAAATGCGATTTAAGCAATAAAATTAAAAATGCTTATAAAACATAAACCAAACGTTGGAGGTGGTCATTTCTTCATGCGCAGTGATAAACTCGGCACTCTAAAATACCCGAGAGCGTTTTTTTCGATGCCAACCTAACCAGAGTGACGGGAGCGGCACAATTCAGAAAAAGCGCTCAGCTCGCCGAGAAAATGCGATTTAAGCAATAAAATTAAAAATGCTTATAAAACATAAACCAAACGTTGGAGGTGGTCATTTCTTCATGCGCAGTGATAAACTCGGCACTCTAAAGCACCCGAGAGCGTTTTTTTCGATGCCAACCTAACCAGAGTGACGGGAGCGGCACAATTCAGAAAAAGCGCTCAGCTCGCCGAGAAAATGCGATTTAAGCAATAAAATTAAAAATGCTTATAAAACATAAACCAAACGTTGGAGGTGGTCATTTCTTCATGCGCAGTGATAAACTCGGCACTAAAGCACCCGAGAGCGTTTTTTTCGATGCCAACCTAACCAGAGTGACGGGAGCGGCACAATTCAGAAAAAGTGCTCAGCTCGCCGAGAAAATGCGATTTAAGCAATAAAATTAAAAATGCTTATAAAACATAAACCAAACGTTGGAGGTGGTCATTTCTTCATGCGCAGTGATAAACTCGGCACTCTAAAGCACCCGAGAGCGTTTTTTTTCCATGCCAACCTAACCAGAGTGACGGGAGCGGCACAATTCAGAAAAAGTGCTCAGCTCGCCGAGAAAATGCGATTTAAGCAATAAAATTAAAAATGCTTATAAAACATAAACCAAACGTTGGAGGTGGTCATTTCTTCATGCGCAGTGATAAACTCGGCACTCTAAAGCACCCGAGAGCGTTTATTTCGATGCCAACCTAACCAGAGTGACGGGAGCGGCACAATTCAGAAAAAGCGCTCAGCTCGCCGAGAAAATGCGATTTAAGCAATAAAATTAAAAATGCTTATAAAACATAAACCAAACGTTGGAGGTGGTCATTTCTTCATGCGCAGTGATAAACTCGGCACTCTAAAGCACCCGAGAGCGTTTTTTTCGATGCCAACCTAACCAGAGTGACGGGAGCGGCACAATTCAGAAAAAAGCGCTCAGCTCGCCGAGAAAATGCGATTTAAGCAATAAAATTAAAAATGCTTATAAAACATAAACCAAACGTTGGAGGTGGTCATTTCTTCATGCGCAGTGATAAACTCGGCACTAAAGCACCCGAGAGCGTTTTTTTCGATGCCAACCTAACCAGAGTGACGGGAGCGGCACAATTCAGAAAAAGTGCTCAGCTCGCCGAGAAAATGCGATTTAAGCAATAAAATTAAAAATGCTTATAAAACATAAACCAAACGTTGGAGGTGGTCATTTCTTCATGCGCAGTGATAAACTCGGCACTCTAAAGCACCCGAGAGCGTTTTTTTTCCATGCCAACCTAACCAGAGTGACGGGAGCGGCACAATTCAGAAAAAGTGCTCAGCTCGCCGAGAAAATGCGATTTAAGCAATAAAATTAAAAATGCTTATAAAACATAAACCAAACGTTGGAGGTGGTCATTTCTTCATGCGCAGTGATAAACTCGGCACTCTAAAGCACCCGAGAGCGTTTATTTCGATGCCAACCTAACCAGAGTGACGGGAGCGGCACAATTCAGAAAAAGTGCTCAGCTCGCCGAGAAAATGCGATTTAAGCAATAAAATTAAAAATGCTTATAAAACATAAACCAAACGTTGTAGATGGTCATTTCTTATTACGCAGTAATAAACTCGGCACTCTAAAGCACCCGAGAGCGTTTTTTTCCATGCCAACCTAACCAGAGTGACGGGAGCGGCACAATTCAGAAAAAGCGCTCAGCTCGCCGAGAAAATGCGATTTAAGCAATAAAATTAAAAATGCTTATAAAACATAAACCAAACGTTGGAGGTGGTCATTTCTTCATGCGCAGTGATAAACTCGGCACTCTAAAGCACCCGAGAGCGTTTTTTTCGATGCCAACCTAACCAGAGTGACGGGAGCGGCACAATTCAGAAAAATCGTTCAGCTCGCCGAGAAAATGCGATTTAAGCAATAAAATTAAAAATGCTTATAAAACATAAACCAAACGTTGGAGGTGGTCATTTCTTCATGCACAGTGATAAACTCGGCACTCTAAAGCACCCGAGAGCGTTTTTTTCGATGCCAACCTAACCAGAGTGACGGGAGCGGCACAATTCAGAAAAAGTGCTCAGCTCGCCGAGAAAATTCGATTTAAGCAATAAAATTAAAAATGCTTATAAAACATAAACCAAACGTTGGAGGTGGTCATTTCTTCATGCGCAGTGATAAACTCGGCACTCTAAAGCACCCGAGAGCGTTTTTTTCGATGCCAACCTAACCAGAGTGACGGGAGCGGCACAATTCAGAAAAAGTGCTCAGCTCGCCGAGAAAATGCGATTTAAGCAATAAAATTAAAAATGCTTATAAAACATAAACCAAACGTTGGAGGTGGTCATTTCTTCATGCGCAGTGATAAACTCGGCACTCTAAAGCACCCGAGAGCGTTTTATTCGATGCCAACCTAACCAGAGTGACGGAGCGGCACAATTCAGAAAAAGTGCTCAGCTCGCCGAGAAAATGCGATTTAAGCAATAAAATTAAAAATGCTTATAAAACATAAACCAAACGTTGGAGGTGGTGATTTCTTCATGCGCAGTGATAAACTCGGCACTCTAAAGAACCCGAGAGCGTTTTTTTCGATGCCAACCTAACCAGAGTGACGGGAGCGGCACAATTCAGAAAAAGCGCTCAGCTCGCCGAGAAAATGCGATTTAAGCAATAAAATTAAAAATGCTTATAAAACATAAACCAAACGTTGGAGGTGGTCATTTCTTCATGCGCAGTGATAAACTCGGCACTCTAAAGCACCCGAGAGCGTTTTTTTCCATGCCAACCTAACCAGAGTGACGGGAGCGGCACAATTCAGAAAAAGTGCTCAGCTCGCCGAGAAAATGCGATTTAAGCAATAAAATTAAAAATGCTTATAAAACATAAACCAAACGTTGTAGATGGTCATTTCTTATTACGCAGTAATAAACTCGGCACTCTAAAGCACCCGAGAGCGTTTTTTTCCATGCCAACCTAACCAGAGTGACGGGAGCGGCACAATTCAGAAAAAGTGCTCAGCTCGCCGAGAAAATGCGATTTAAGCAATAAAATTAAAAATGCTTATAAAACATAAACCAAACGTTGGAGGTGGTCATTTCTTCATGCGCAGTGATAAACTCGGCACTCTAAAGCACCCGAGAGCGTTTTTTTCGATGCCAACCTAACCAGAGTGACGGGAGCGGCACAATTCAGAAAAAGTGCTCAGCTCGCCGAGAAAATGCGATTTAAGCAATAAAATTAAAAATGCTTATAAAACATAAACCAAACGTTGTAGATGGTCATTTCTTATTACGCAGTAATAAACTCGGCACTCTAAAGCACCCGAGAGCGTTTTTTTCCATGCCAACCTAACCAGAGTGACGGGAGCGGCACAATTCAGAAAAAGCGCTCAGCTCGCCGAGAAAATGCGATTTAAGCAATAAAATTAAAAATGCTTATAAAACATAAACCAAACGTTGGAGGTGGTCATTTCTTCATGCGCAGTGATAAACTCGGCACTCTAAAGCACCCGAGAGCGTTTTTTTCGATGCCAACCTAACCAGAGTGACGGGAGCGGCACAATTCAGAAAAAGCGTTCAGCTCGCCGAGAAAATGCGATTTAAGCAATAAAATTAAAAATGCTTATAAAACATAAACCAAACGTTGGAGGTGGTCATTTCTTCATGCACAGTGATAAACTCGGCACTCTAAATCACCCGAGAGCGTTTTTTTCGATGCCAACCTAACCAGAGTGACGGGAGCGGCACAATTCAGAAAAAGTGCTCAGCTCGCCGAGAAAATGCGATTTAAGCAATAAAATTAAAAATGCTTATAAAACATAAACCAAACGTTGGAGGTGGTCATTTCTTCATGCGCAGTGATAAACTCGGCACTCTAAAGCACCCGAGAGCGTTTTTTTCGATGCCAACCTAACCAGAGTGACGGGAGCGGCACAATTCAGAAAAAGTGCTCAGCTCGCCGAGAAAATGCGATTTAAGCAATAAAATTAAAAATGCTTATAAAACATAAACCAAACGTTGGAGGTGGTCATTTCTTCATGCGCAGTGATAAACTCGGCACTCTAAAGCACCCGAGAGCGTTTTATTCGATGCCAACCTAACCAGAGTGACGGGAGCGGCACAATTCAGAAAAAGTGCTCAGCTCGCCGAGAAAATGCGATTTAAGCAATAAAATTAAAAATGCTTATAAAACATAAACCAAACGTTGGAGGTGGTCATTTCTTCATGCCAGTGATAAACTCGGCACTCTAAAGCACCCGAGAGCGTTTTTTTCGATGCCAACCTAACCAGAGTGACGGGAGCGGCACAATTCAGAAAAAGCGCTCAGCTCGCCGAGAAAATGCGATTTAAGCAATAAAATTAAAAATGCTTATAAAACATAAACCAAACGTTGGAGGTGGTCATTTCTTCATGCGCGGTGATAAACTCGGCACTCTAAAGCACCCGAGAGCGTTTTTTTCGATGCCAACCTAACCAGAGTGACGGGAGCGGCACAATTCAGAAAAAGTGCTCAGCTCGCCGAGAAAATGCGATTTAAGCAATAAAATTAAAAATGCTTATAAAACATAAATCAAACGTTGGAGGTGGTCATTTCTTCATGCGCAGTGATAAACTCGGCACTCTAAAGCACCCGAGAGCGTTTTTTTCGATGCCAACCTAACCAGAGTGACGGGAGCGGCACAATTCAGAAAAAGTGCTCAGCTCGCCGAGAAAATGCGATTTAAGCAATAAAATTAAAAATGCTTATAAAACATAAACCAAACGTTGGAGTTGGTCATTTCTTCATGCGCAGTGATAAACTCGGCACTCTAAAGCACCCGAGAGCGTTTTTTTCGATGCCAACCTAACCAGAGTGACGGGAGCGGCACAATTCAGAAAAAGTGCTCAGCTCGCCGAGAAAATGCGATTTAAGCAATAAAATTAAAAATGCTTATAAAACATAAACCAAACGTTGGAGGTGGTCATTTCTTCATGCGCAGTGATAAACTCGGCACTCTAAAGCACCCAAGAGCGTTTTTTTCGATGCCAACCTAACCAGAGTGACGGGAGCGGCACAATTCAGAAAAAGCGCTCAGCTCGCCGAGAAAATGCGATTTAAGCAATAAAATTAAAAATGCTTATAAAACATAAACCAAACGTTGGAGGTGGTCATTTCTTCATGCACAGTGATAAACTCGGCACTCTAAAGCACCCGAGAGCGTTTTTTTCGATGCCAACCTAACCAGAGTGACGGGAGCGGCACAATTCAGAAAAAGTGCTCAGCTCGCCGAGAAAATGCGATTTAAGCAATAAAATTAAAATTGCTTATAAAACATAAACCAAACGTTGTAGATGGTCATTTCTTATTACGCAGTAATAAACTCGGCACTCTAAAGCACCCGAGAGCGTTTTTTTCGATGCCAACCTAACCAGAGTGACGGGAGCGGCACAATTCAGAAAAAGCGCTCAGCTCGCCGAGAAAATGCGATTTAAGCAATAAAATTAAAAATGCTTATAAAACATAAACCAAACGTTGGAGGTGGTCATTTCTTCATGCACAGTGATAAACTCGGCACTCTAAAGCACCCGAGAGCGTTTTTTTCGATGCCAACCTAACCAGAGTGACGGGAGCGGCACAATTCAGAAAAAGTGCTCAGCTCGCCGAGAAAATGCGATTTAAGCAATAAAATTAAAAATGCTTATAAAACATAAACAAACGTTGTAAATGGTCATTTCTTATTACGCAGTAATAAACTCGGCACTCTAAAGCACCCGAGAGCGTTTTTTCGATGCCAACCTAACCAGAGTGACGGGAGCGGCACAATACAGAAAAAGCGCTCAGCTCGCCGAGAAAATGCGATTTAAGCAATAAAATTAAAAATGCTTATAAAACATAAACCAAACGTTGGAGGTGGTCTTTTCTTCATGCGCAGTGATAAACTCGGCACTCTAAAGCACCCGAGAGCGTTTTTTTCCATGCCAACCTAAACAGAGTGACGGGAGCGGCACAATTCAGAAAAAGTGCTCAGCTCGCCGAGAAAATGCGATTTAAGCAATAAAATTAAAAATGCTTATAAAACATAAACCAAACGTTGTAGATGGTCATTTCTTATTACGCAGTAATAAACTCGGCACTCTAAAGCACCCGAGAGCGTTTTTTTCCATGCCAACCTAACCAGAGTGACGGGAGCGGCACAATTCAGAAAAAGTGCTCAGCTCGCCGAGAAAATGCGATTTAAGCAATAAAATTAAAAATGCTTATAAAACATAAACCAAACGTTGGAGGTGGTCATTTCTTCATGCGCAGTGATAAACTCGGCACTCTAAAGCACCCGAGAGCGTTTTTTTCGATGCCAACCTAACCAGAGTGACGGGAGCGGCACAATTCAGAAAAAGTGCTCAGCTCGCCGAGAAAATGCGATTTAAGCAATAAAATTAAAAATGCTTATAAAACATAAACCAAACGTTGGAGGTGGTCATTTCTTCATGCACAGTGATAAACTCGGCACTCTAAAGCACCCGAGAGCGTTTTTTTCCATGCCAACCTAACCAGAGTGACGGGAGCGGCACAATTCAGAAAAAGTGCTCAGCTCGCCGAGAAAATGCGATTTAAGCAATAAAATTAAAAATGCTTATAAAACATAAACCAAACGTTGGAGGTGGTCATTTCTTCATGCGCAGTGATAAACTCGGCACTCTAAAGCACCCGAGAGCGTTTTTTTCGATGCCAACCTAACCAGAGTGACGGGAGCGGCACAATTCAGAAAAAGTGCTCAGCTCGCCGAGAAAATGCGATTTAAGCAATAAAATTAAAAATGCTTATAAAACATAAACCAAACGTTGGAGGTGGTCATTTCTTCATGCGCAGTGATAAACTCGGCACTCTAAAGCACCCGAGAGCGTTTTTTTCCATGCCAACCTAACCAGAGTGACGGCAGCGGCACAATTCAGAAAAAGTGCTCAGCTCGCCGAGAAAATGCGATTTAAGCAATAAAATTAAAAATGCTTATAAAACATAAACCAAACGTTGGAGGTGGTCATTTCTTATTACGCAGTAATAAACTCGGCACTCTAAAGCACCCGAGAGCGTTTTTTTCCATGCCAACCTAACCAGAGTGACGGGAGCGGCACAATTCAGAAAAAGTGCTCAGCTCGCCGAGAAAATGCGATTTAAGCAATAAAATTAAAAATGCTTATAAAACATAAACCAAACGTTGTAAATGGTCATTTCTTATTACGCAGTAATAAACTCGGCACTCTAAAGCACCCGAGAGCGTTTTTTTCGATGCCAACCTAACCAGAGTGACGGGAGCGGCACAATTCAGAAAAAGTGCTCAGCTCGCCGAGAAAATGCGATTTAAGCAATAAAATTAAAAATGCTTATAAAACATAAACCAAACGTTGGAGGTGGTCATTTCTTCATGCGCAGTGATAAACTCGGCACTCTAAAGCACCCGAGAGCGTTTTATTCGATGCCAACCTAACCAGAGTGACGGGAGCGGCACAATTCAGAAAAAGCGCTCAGCTCGCCGAGAAAATGCGATTTAAGCAATAAAATTAAAAATGCTTATAAAACATAAACCAAACGTTGGAGGTGGTCATTTCTTCATGCGCGGTGATAAACTCGGCACTCTAAAGCACCCGAGAGCGTTTTTTTCCATGCCAACCTAACCAGAGTGACGGGAGCGGCACAATTCAGAAAAAGTGCTCAGCTCGCCGAGAAAATGCGATTTAAGCAATAAAATTAAAAATGCTTATAAAACATAAACCAAACGTTGGAGGTGGTCATTTCTTCATGCGCAGTGATAAACTCGGCACTCTAAAGCACCCGAGAGCGTTTTTTTCGATGCCAACCTAACCAGAGTGACGGGAGCGGCACAATTCAGAAAAAGTGCTCAGCTCGCCGAGAAAATGCGATTTAAGCAATAAAATTAAAAATGCTTATAAAACATAAACCAAACGTTGTAGATGGTCATTTCTTATTACGCAGTAATAAACTCGGCACTCTAAAGCACCCGAGAGCGTTTTTTTCCATGCCAACCTAACCAGAGTGACGGGAGCGGCACAATTCAGAAAAAGTGCTCAGCTCGCCGAGAAAATGCGATTTAAGCAATACAATTAAAAATGCTTATAAAACATAAACCAAACGTTGGAGGTGGTCATTTCTTCATGTGCAGTGATAAACTCGGCACTCTAAAGCACCCGAGAGCGTTTTTTTCCATGCCAACCTAACCAGAGTGACGGGAGCGGCACAATTCAGAAAAAGTGCTCAGCTCGCCGAGAAAATGCGATTTAAGCAATAAAATTAAAAATGCTTATAAAACATAAACCAAACGTTGGAGGTGGTCATTTCTTCATGCACAGTGATAAACTCGGCACTCTAAAGCACCCGAGAGCGTTTTTTTCGATGCCAACCTAACCAGAGTGACGGGAGCGGCACAATTCAGAAAAAGTGCTCAGCTCGCCGAGAAAATGCGATTTAAGCAATAAAATTAAAAATGCTTATAAAACCTAAACCAAACGTTGGAGGTGGTCATTTCTTCATGCGCAGTGATAAACTCGGCACTCTTAAGCACCCGAGAGCGTTTTTTTCGATGCCAACCTAACCAGAGTGACGGGAGCGGCACAATTCAGAAAAAGTGCTCAGCTCGCCGAGAAAATGCGATTTAAGCAATAAAATTAAAAATGCTTATAAAACATAAACCAAACGTTGGAGGTGGTCATTTCTTCATGCGCAGTGATAAACTCGGCACTCTAAAGCACCCGAGAGCGTTTTATTCGATGCCAACCTAACCAGAGTGACGGGAGCGGCACAATTCAGAAAAAGTGCTCAGCTCGCCGAGAAAATGCGATTTAAGCAATAAAATTAAAAATGCTTATAAAACATAAACCAAACGTTGGAGGTGGTCATTTCTTCATGCGCAGTGATAAACTCGGCACTCTAAAGCACCCGAGAGCGTTTTTTTCGATGCCAACCTAACCAGAGTGACGGGAGCGGCACAATTCAGAAAAAGTGCTCAGCTCGCCGAGAAAATGCGATTTAAGCAATAAAATTAAAAATGCTTATAAAACATAAACCAAACGTTGGAGTTGGTCATTTCTTCATGCGCAGTGATAAACTCGGCACTCTAAAGCACCCGAGAGCGTTTTTTTCGATGCCAACCTAACCAGAGTGACGGGATCGGCACAATTCAGAAAAAGTGCTCAGCTCGCCGAGAAAATGCGATTTAAGCAATAAAATTAAAAATGCTTATAAAACATAAACCAAACGTTGGAGGTGGTCATTTCTTATTACGCAGTAATAAACTCGGCACTCTAAAGCACCCGAGAGCGTTTTTTTCGATGCCAACCTAACCAGAGTGACGGGAGCGGCACAATTCAGAAAAAGCGCTCAGCTCGCCGAGAAAATGCGATTTAAGCAATAAAATTAAAAATGCTTATAAAACATAAACCAAACGTTGGAGGTGGTCATTTCTTCATGCACAGTGATAAACTCGGCACTCTAAAGCACCCGAGAGCGTTTTTTTCGATGCCAACCTAACCAGAGTGACGGGAGCGGCACAATTCAGAAAAAGTGCTCAGCTCGCCGAGAAAATGCGATTTAAGCAATAAAATTAAAAATGCTTATAAAACATAAACCAAACGTTGTAAATGGTCATTTCTTATTACGCAGTAATAAACTCGGCACTCTAAAGCACCCGAGAGCGTTTTTTTCGATGCCAACCTAACCAGAGTGACGGGAGCGGCACAATTCAGAAAAAGCGCTCAGCTCGCCGAGAAAATGCGATTTAAGCAATAAAATTAAAAATGCTTATAAAACATAAACCAAACGTTGGAGGTGGTCATTTCTTCATGCGCAGTGATAAACTCGGCACTCTAAAGCACCCGAGAGCGTTTTTTTCGATGCCAACCTAACCAGAGTGACGGGAGCGGCACAATTCAGAAAAAGTGCTCAGCTCGCCGAGAAAATGCGATTTAAGCAATAAAATTAAAAATGCTTATAAAACATAAACCAAACGTTGGAGGTGGTCATTTCTTCATGCGCAGTGATAAACTCGGCACTCTAAAGCACCCGAGAGCGTTTTTTTCGATGCCAACCTAACCAGAGTGACGGGAGCGGCACAATTCAGAAAAAGTGCTCAGCTCGCCGAGAAAATGCGATTTAAGCAATAAAAAAAAAAATGCTTATAAAACATAAACCAAACGTTGGAGGTGGTCATTTCTTCATGCGCAGTGATAAACTCGGCACTCTAAAGCACCCGAGAGCGTTTTTTTCGATGCCAACCTAACCAGAGTGACGGGAGCGGCACAATTCAGAAAAAGTGCTCAGCTCGCCGAGAAAATGCGATTTAAGCAATAAAATTAAAAATGCTTATAAAACATAAACCAAACGTTGGAGGTGGTCATTTCTTATTACGCAGTAATAAACTCGGCACTCTAAAGCACCCGAGAGCGTTTTTTTCCATGCCAACCTAACCAGAGTGACGGGAGCGGCACAATTCAGAAAAAGTGCTCAGCTCGCCGAGAAAATGCGATTTAAGCAATAAAATTAAAAATGCTTATAAAACATAAACCAAACGTTGTAAATGGTCATTTCTTATTACGCAGTAATAAACTCGGCACTCTAAAGCACCCGAGAGCGTTTTTTTCGATGCCAACCTAACCAGAGTGACGGGAGCGGCACAATTCAGAAAAAGTGCTCAGCTCGCCGAGAAAATGCGATTTAAGCAATAAAATTAAAAATGCTTATAAAACATAAACCAAACGTTGGAGGTGGTCATTTCTTCATGCGCAGTGATAAACTCGGCACTCTAAAGCACCCGAGAGCGTTTTATTCGATGCCAACCTAACCAGAGTGACGGGAGCGGCACAATTCAGAAAAAGCGCTCAGCTCGCCGAGAAAATGCGATTTAAGCAATAAAATTAAAAATGCTTATAAAACATAAACCAAACGTTGGAGGTGGTCATTTCTTCATGCGCGGTGATAAACTCGGCACTCTAAAGCACCCGAGAGCGTTTTTTTCCATGCCAACCTAACCAGAGTGACGGGAGCGGCACAATTCAGAAAAAGTGCTCAGCTCGCCGAGAAAATGCGATTTAAGCAATAAAATTAAAAATGCTTATAAAACATAAACCAAACGTTGGAGGTGGTCATTTCTTCATGCGCAGTGATAAACTCGGCACTCTAAAGCACCCGAGAGCGTTTTTTTCGATGCCAACCTAACCAGAGTGACGGGAGCGGCACAATTCAGAAAAAGTGCTCAGCTCGCCGCGAAAATGCGATTTAAGCAATAAAATTAAAAATGCTTATAAAACATAAACCAAACGTTGTAGATGGTCATTTCTTATTACGCAGTAATAAACTCGGCACTCTAAAGCACCCGAGAGCGTTTTTTTCCATGCCAACCTAACCAGAGTGACGGGAGCGGCACAATTCAGAAAAAGTGCTCAGCTCGCCGAGAAAATGCGATTTAAGCAATACAATTAAAAATGCTTATAAAACATAAACCAAACGTTGGAGGTGGTCATTTCTTCATGTGCAGTGATAAACTCGGCACTCTAAAGCACCCGAGAGCGTTTTTTTCCATGCCAACCTAACCAGAGTGACGGGAGCGGCACAATTCAGAAAAAGTGCTCAGCTCGCCGAGAAAATGCGATTTAAGCAATAAAATTAAAAATGCTTATAAAACATAAACCAAACGTTGGAGGTGGTCATTTCTTCATGCACAGTGATAAACTCGGCACTCTAAAGCACCCGAGAGCGTTTTTTTCGATGCCAACCTAACCAGAGTGACGGGAGCGGCACAATTCAGAAAAAGTGCTCAGCTCGCCGAGAAAATGCGATTTAAGCAATAAAATTAAAAATGCTTATAAAACCTAAACCAAACGTTGGAGGTGGTCATTTCTTCATGCGCAGTGATAAACTCGGCACTCTTAAGCACCCGAGAGCGTTTTTTTCGATGCCAACCTAACCAGAGTGACGGGAGCGGCACAATTCAGAAAAAGTGCTCAGCTCGCCGAGAAAATGCGATTTAAGCAATAAAATTAAAAATGCTTATAAAACATAAACCAAACGTTGGAGGTGGTCATTTCTTCATGCGCAGTGATAAACTCGGCACTCTAAAGCACCCGAGAGCGTTTTATTCGATGCCAACCTAACCAGAGTGACGGGAGCGGCACAATTCAGAAAAAGTGCTCAGCTCGCCGAGAAAATGCGATTTAAGCAATAAAATTAAAAATGGTTATAAAACATAAACCAAACGTTGGAGGTGGTCATTTCTTCATGCGCAGTGATAAACTCGGCACTCTAAAGCACCCGAGAGCGTTTTTTTCGATGCCAACCTAACCAGAGTGACGGGAGCGGCACAATTCAGAAAAAGTGCTCAGCTCGCCGAGAAAATGCGATTTAAGCAATAAAATTAAAAATGCTTATAAAACATAAACCAAACGTTGGAGTTGGTCATTTCTTCATGCGAAGTGATAAACTCGGCACTCTAAAGCACCCGAGAGCGTTTTTTTCGATGCCAACCTAACCAGAGTGACGGGAGCGGCACAATTCAGAAAAAGTGCTCAGCTCGCCGAGAAAATGCGATTTAAGCAATAAAATTAAAAATGCTTATAAAACATAAACCAAACGTTGGAGGTGGTCATTTCTTCATGCGCAGTGATAAACTCGGCACTCTAAAGCACCCAAGAGCGTTTTTTTCGATGCCAACCTAACCAGAGTGACGGGAGCGGCACAATTCAGAAAAAGCGCTCAGCTCGCCGAGAAAATGCGATTTAAGCAATACAATTAAAAATGCTTATAAAACATAAACCAAACGTTGGAGGTGGTCATTTCTTCATGCACAGTGATAAACTCGGCACTCTAAAGCACCCGAGAGCGTTTTTTTCGATGCCAACCTAACCAGAGTGACGGGAGCGGCACAATTCAGAAAAAGTGCTCAGCTCGCCGAGAAAATGCGATTTAAGCAATAAAATTAAAAATGCTTATAAAACATAAACCAAACGTTGTAGATGGTCATTTCTTATTACGCAGTAATAAACTCGGCACTCTAAAGCACCCGAGAGCGTTTTTTTCGATGCCAACCTAACCAGAGTGACGGGAGCGGCACAATTCAGAAAAAGCGCTCAGCTCGCCGAGAAAATGCGATTTAAGCAATAAAATTAAAAATGCTTATAAAACATAAACCAAACGTTGGAGGTGGTCATTTCTTCATGCACAGTGATAAACTCGGCACTCTAAAGCACCCGAGAGCGTTTTTTTCGATGCCAACCTAACCAGAGTGACGGGAGCGGCACAATTCAGAAAAAGTGCTCAGCTCGCCGAGAAAATGCGATTTAAGCAATAAAATTAAAAATGCTTATAAAACATAAACCAAACGTTGTAAATGGTCATTTCTTATTACGCAGTAATAAACTCGGCACTCTAAAGCACCCGAGAGCGTTTTTTTCGATGCCAACCTAACCAGAGTGACGGGAGCGGCACAATTCAGAAAAAGCGCTCAGCTCGCCGAGAAAATGCGATTTAAGCAATAAAATTAAAAATGCTTATAAAACATAAACCAAACGTTGGAGGTGGTCATTTCTTCATGCACAGTGATAAACTCGGCACTCTAAAGCACCCGAGAGCGTTTTTTTCGATGCCAACCTAACCAGAGTGACGGGAGCGGCACAATTCAGAAAAAGTGCTCAGCTCGCCGAGAAAATGCGATTTAAGCAATAAAATTAAAAATGCTTATAAAACATAAACCAAACGTTGGAGGTGGTCATTTCTTCATGCGCAGTGATAAACTCGGCACTCTAAAGCACCCGAGAGCGTTTTTTTCGATGCCAACCTAACCAGAGTGACGGGAGCGGCACAATTCAGAAAAAGTGCTCAGCTCGCCGAGAAAATGCGATTTAAGCAATAAAATTAAAAATGCTTATAAAACATAAACCAAACGTTGGAGGTGGTCATTTCTTCATGCGCAGTGATAAACTCGGCACTCTAAAGCACCCGAGAGCGTTTTTTTCGATGCCAACCTAACCAGAGTGACGGGAGCGGCACAATTCAGAAAAAGTGCTCAGCTCGCCGAGAAAATGCGATTTAAGCAATAAAATTAAAAATGCTTATAAAACATAAACCAAACGTTGGAGGTGGTCATTTCTTCATGCGCAGTGATAAACTCGGCACTCTAAAGCACCCGAGAGCGTTTTTTTCCATGCCAACCTAACCAGAGTGACGGGAGCGGCACAATTCAGAAAAAGTGCTCAGCTCGCCGAGAAAATGCGATTTAAGCAATAAAATTAAAAATGCTTATAAAACATAAACCAAACGTTGGAGGTGGTCATTTCTTCATGCGCAGTGATAAACTCGGCACTCTAAAGCACCCGAGAGCGTTTTTTTCCATGCCAACCTAACCAGAGTGACGGGAGCGGCAAAATTCAGAAAAAGTGCTCAGCTCGCCGAGAAAATGCGATTTAAGCAATAAAATTAAAAATGCTTATAAAACATAAACCAAACGTTGTAGATGGTCATTTCTTATTACGCAGTAATAAACTCGGCACTCTAAAGCACCCGAGAGCGTTTTTTTCCATGCCAACCTAACCAGAGTGACGGGAGCGGCACAATTCAGAAAAAGTGCTCAGCTCGCCGAGAAAATGCGATTTAAGCAATAAAATTAAAAATGCTTATAAAACATAAACCAAACGTTGGAGGTGGTCATTTCTTCATGCGCAGTGATAAACTCGGCACTCTAAAGCACCCGAGAGCTTTTTTTCCCATGCCAACCTAACCAGAGTGACGGGAGCGGCACAATTCAGAAAAAGTGCTCAGCTCGCCGAGAAAATGCGATTTAAGCAATAAAATTAAAAATGCTTATAAAACATAAACCAAACGTTGGAGGTGGTCATTTCTTCATGCGCAGTGATAAACTCGGCACTCTAAAGCACCCGAGAGCGTTTTTTTCCATGCCAACCTAACCAGAGTGACGGGAGCGGCACAATTCAGAAAAAGCGCTCAGCTCGCCGAGAAAATGCGATTTAAGCAATAAAATTAAAAATGCTTATAAAACATAAACCAAACGTTGGAGGTGGTCATTTCTTCATGCGCAGTGATAAACTCGGCACTCTAAAGCACCCAAGAGCGTTTTTTTTCGATGCCAACCTAACCAGAGTGACGGGAGCGGCACAATTCAGAAAAAGCGCTCAGCTCGCCGAGAAAATGCGATTTAAGCAATAAAATTAAAAATGCTTATAAAACATAAACCAAACGTTGGAGGTGGTCATTTCTTCATGCGCGGTGATAAACTCGGCACTCTAAAGCACCCGAGAGCGTTTTTTTCGATGCCAACCTAACCAGAGTGACGGGAGCGGCACAATTCAGAAAAAGTGCTCAGCTCGCCGAGAAAATGCGATTTAAGCAATAAAATTAAAAATGCTTATAAAAAATAACCCAAACGTTGGAGGTGGTCATTTCTTCATGCGCAGTGATAAACTCGGCACTCTAAAGCACCCGAGAGCGTTTTTTTCGATGCCAACCTAACCAGAGTGACGGGAGCGGCACAATTCAGAAAAAGTGCTCAGCTCGCCGAGAAAATGCGATTTAAGCAATAAAATTAAAAATGCTTATAAAACATAAACCAAACGTTGGAGGTGGTCATTTCTTCATGCGCAGTGATAAACTCGGCACTCTAAAGCACCCGAGAGCGTTTTTTTCGATGCCAACCTAACCAGAGTGACGGGAGCGGCACAATTCAGAAAAAGCGCTCAGCTCGCCGAGAAAATGCGATTTAAGCAATAAAATTAAAAATGCTTATAAAACATAAACCAAACGTTGGAGGTGGTCATTTCTTCATGCGCAGTGATAAACTCGGCACTCTAAAGCACCCGAGAGCGTTTTTTTCCATGCCAACCTAAACAGAGTGACGGGAGCGGCACAATTCAGAAAACGTGCTCAGCTCGCCGAGAAAATGCGATTTAAGCAATAAAATTAAAAATGCTTATAAAACATAAACCAAACGTTGGAGGTGGCCATTTCTTCATGCGCAGTGATAAACTCGGCACTCTAAAGCACCCGAGAGCGTTTTTTTCCATGCCAACCTAACCAGAGTGACGGGAGCGGCACAATTCAGAAAAAGTGCTCAGCTCGCCGAGAAAATGCGATTTAAGCAATAAAATTAAAAATGCTTATAATACATAAACCAAACGTTGGAGGTGGCCATTTCTTCATGCGCAGTGATAAACTCGGCACTCTAAAGCACCCGAGAGCGTTTTTTTCCATGCCTAACCAGAGTGACGGGAGCGGCACAATTCAGAAAAAGTGCTCAGCTCGCCGAGAAAATGCGATTTAAGCAATAAAATTAAAAATGCTTATAAAACATAAACCAAACGTTGGAGGTGGTCATTTCTTCATGCGCAGTGATAAACTCGGCACTCTAAAGCACCCGAGAGCGTTTTTTTCCATGCCAACCTAACCAGAGTGACAGGAGCGGCACAATTCAGAAAAAGTGCTCAGCTCGCCGAGAAAATGCGATTTAAGCAATAAAATTAAAAATGCTTATAAAACATAAACCAAACGTTGGAGGTGGTCTTTTCTTCATGCGCAGTGATAAACTCGGCACTCTAAAGCACCCGAGAGCGTTTTTTTCCATGCCAACCTAAACAGAGTGACGGGAGCGGCACAATTCAGAAAAAGTGCTCAGCTCGCCGAGAAAATGCGATTTAAGCAATAAAATTAAAAATGCTTATAAAACATAAACCAAACGTTGTAGATGGTCATTTCTTATTACGCAGTAATAAACTCGGCACTCTAAAGCACCCGAGAGCGTTTTTTTCCATGCCAACCTAACCAGAGTGACGGGAGCGGCACAATTCAGAAAAAGTGCTCAGCTCGCCGAGAAAATGCGATTTAAGCAATAAAATTAAAAATGCTTATAAAACATAAACCAAACGTTGGAGGTGGTCATTTCTTCATGCACAGTGATAAACTCGGCACTCTAAAGCACCCGAGAGCGTTTTTTTCCATGCCAACCTAACCAGAGTGACGGGAGCGGCACAATTCAGAAAAAGTGCTCAGCTCGCCGAGAAAATGCGATTTAAGCAATAAAATTAAAAATGCTTATAAAACATAAACCAAACGTTGGAGGTGGTCATTTCTTCATGCGCAGTGATAAACTCGGCACTCTAAAGCACCCGAGAGCGTTTTTTTCCATGCCAACCTAACCAGAGTGACAGGAGCGGCACAATTCAGAAAAAGTGCTCAGCTCGCCGAGAAAATGCGATTTAAGCAATAAAATTAAAAATGTTATAAAACATAAACCAAAGGTTGGAGGTGGTCATTTCTTCATGCACAGTGATAAACTCGGCACTCTAAAGCACCCGAGAGCGTTTTTTTCCATGCCAACCTAACCAGAGTGACGGGAGCGGCACAATTCAGAAAAAGTGCTCAGCTCGCCGAGAAAATGCGATTTAAGCAATAAAATTAAAAATGCTTATAAAACATAAACCAAACGTTGGAGGTGGTCATTTCTTCATGCGCGGTGATAAACTCGGCACTCTAAAGCACCCGAGAGCGTTTTTTTCGATGCCAACCTAACCAGAGTGACGGGAGCGGCACAATTCAGAAAAAGTGCTCAGCTCGCCGAGAAAATGCGATTTAAGCAATAAAATTAAAAATGCTTATAAAAAATAACCCAAACGTTGGAGGTGGTCATTTCTTCATGCGCAGTGATAAACTCGGCACTCTAAAGCACCCGAGAGCGTTTTTTTCGATGCCAACCTAACCAGAGTGACGGGAGCGGCACAATTCAGAAAAAGTGCTCAGCTCGCCGAGAAAATGCGATTTAAGCAATAAAATTAAAAATGCTTATAAAACATAAACCAAACGTTGGAGGTGGTCATTTCTTCATGCGCAGTGATAAACTCGGCACTCTAAAGCACCCGAGAGCGTTTTTTTCGATGCCAACCTAACCAGAGTGACGGGAGCGGCACAATTCAGAAAAAGCGCTCAGCTCGCCGAGAAAATGCGATTTAAGCAATAAAATTAAAAATGCTTATAAAACATAAACCAAACGTTGGAGGTGGTCATTTCTTCATGCGCAGTGATAAACTCGGCACTCTAAAGCACCCGAGAGCGTTTTTTTCCATGCCAACCTAAACAGAGTGACGGGAGCGGCACAATTCAGAAAACGTGCTCAGCTCGCCGAGAAAATGCGATTTAAGCAATAAAATTAAAAATGCTTATAAAACATAAACCAAACGTTGTAGATGGTCATTTCTTATAACGCAGTAATAAACTCGGCACTCTAAAGCACCCGAGAGCGATTTTTTCCATGCCAACCTAACCAGAGTGACGGGAGCGGCACAATTCAGAAAAAGTGCTCAGCTCGCCGAGAAAATGCGATTTAAGCAATAAAATTAAAAATGCTTATAAAACATAAACCAAACGTTGGAGGTGGTCATTTCTTCATGCGCAGTGATAAACTCGGCACTCTAAAGCACCCGAGAGCGTTTTTTTCGATGCCAACCTAACCAGAGTGACGGGAGCGGCACAATTCAGAAAAAGTGCTCAGCTCGCCGAGAAAATGCGATTTAAGCAATAAAATTAAAAATGCTTATAAAACATAAACCAAACGTTGGAGGTGGCAATTTCTTCATGCGCAGTGATAAACTCGGCACTCTAAAGCACCCGAGAGCGTTTTTTTCCATGCCAACCTAACCAGAGTGACGGGAGCGGCACAATTCAGAAAAAGTGCTCAGCTCGCCGAGAAAATGCGATTTAAGCAATAAAATTAAAAATGCTTATAAAACATAAACCAAACGTTGGAGGTGGTCATTTCTTCATGCGCAGTGATAAACTCGGCACTCTAAAGCACCCGAGAGCGTTTTTTTCCATGCCAACCTAACCAGAGTGACGGGAGCGGCACAATTCAGAAAAAGTGCTCAGCTCGCCGAGAAAATGCGATTTAAGCAATAAAATTAAAAATGCTTATAAAACATAAACCAAACGTTGGAGGTGGCCATTTCTTCATGCGCAGTGATAAACTCGGCACTCTAAAGCACCCGAGAGCGTTTTTTTCCATGCCAACCTAACCAGAGTGACGGGAGCGGCACAATTCAGAAAAAGTGCTCAGCTCGCCGAGAAAATGCGATTTAAGCAATAAAATTAAAAATGCTTATAATACATAAACCAAACGTTGGAGGTGGCCATTTCTTCATGCGCAGTGATAAACTCGGCACTCTAAAGCACCCGAGAGCGTTTTTTTCCATGCCTAACCAGAGTGACGGGAGCGGCACAATTCAGAAAAAGTGCTCAGCTCGCCGAGAAAATGCGATTTAAGCAATAAAATTAAAAATGCTTATAAAACATAAACCAAACGTTGGAGGTGGTCATTTCTTCATGCGCAGTGATAAACTCGGCACTCTAAAGCACCCGAGAGCGTTTTTTTCCATGCCAACCTAACCAGAGTGACAGGAGCGGCACAATTCAGAAAAAGTGCTCAGCTCGCCGAGAAAATGCGATTTAAGCAATAAAATTAAAAATGCTTATAAAACATAAACCAAACGTTGGAGGTGGTCTTTTCTTCATGCGCAGTGATAAACTCGGCACTCTAAAGCACCCGAGAGCGTTTTTTTCCATGCCAACCTAAACAGAGTGACGGGAGCGGCACAATTCAGAAAAAGTGCTCAGCTCGCCGAGAAAATGCGATTTAAGCAATAAAATTAAAAATGCTTATAAAACATAAACCAAACGTTGTAGATGGTCATTTCTTATTACGCAGTAATAAACTCGGCACTCTAAAGCACCCGAGAGCGTTTTTTTCCATGCCAACCTAACCAGAGTGACGGGAGCGGCACAATTCAGAAAAAGTGCTCAGCTCGCCGAGAAAATGCGATTTAAGCAATAAAATTAAAAATGCTTATAAAACATAAACCAAACGTTGGAGGTGGTCATTTCTTCATGCACAGTGATAAACTCGGCACTCTAAAGCACCCGAGAGCGTTTTTTTCCATGCCAACCTAACCAGAGTGACGGGAGCGGCACAATTCAGAAAAAGTGCTCAGCTCGCCGAGAAAATGCGATTTAAGCAATAAAATTAAAAATGCTTATAAAACATAAACCAAACGTTGGAGGTGGTCATTTCTTCATGCGCAGTGATAAACTCGGCACTCTAAAGCACCCGAGAGCGTTTTTTTCCATGCCAACCTAACCAGAGTGACAGGAGCGGCACAATTCAGAAAAAGTGCTCAGCTCGCCGAGAAAATGCGATTTAAGCAATAAAATTAAAAATGTTATAAAACATAAACCAAAGGTTGGAGGTGGTCATTTCTTCATGCACAGTGATAAACTCGGCACTCTAAAGCACCCGAGAGCGTTTTTTTCCATGCCAACCTAACCAGAGTGACGGGAGCGGCACAATTCAGAAAAAGTGCTCAGCTCGCCGAGAAAATGCGATTTAAGCAATAAAATTAAAAATGCTTATAAAACATAAACCAAACGTTGGAGGTGGTCATTTCTTCATGCGCAGTGATAAACTCGGCACTCTAAAGCACCCGAGAGCGTTTTTTTCGATGCCAACCTAACCAGAGTGACGGGAGCGGCACAATTCAGAAAAAGTGCTCAGCTCGCCGAGAAAATGCGATTTAAGCAATAAAATTAAAAATGCTTATAAAACATAAACCAAACGTTGGAGGTGGTCATTTCTTCATGCGCAGTGATAAACTCGGCACTCTAAAGCACCCGAGAGCGTTTTTTTCCATGCCAACCTAACCAGAGTGACGGGAGCGGCACAATTCAGAAAAAGTGCTCAGCTCGCCGAGAAAATGCGATTTAAGCAATAAAATTAAAAATGCTTATAAAACATAAACCAAACGTTGTAGATGGTCATTTCTTATTACGCAGTAATAAACTCGGCACTCTAAAGCACCCGAGAGCGTTTTTTTCCATGCCAACCTAACCAGAGTGACGGGAGCGGCACAATTCAGAAAAAGTGCTCAGCTCGCCGAGAAAATGCGATTTAAGCAATAAAATTAAAAATGCTTATAAAACATAAACCAAACGTTGGAGGTGGTCATTTCTTCATGCGCAGTGATAAACTCGGCACTCTAAAGCACCCGAGAGCGTTTTATTCGATGCCAACCTAACCAGAGTGACGGGAGCGGCACAATTCAGAAAAAGCGCTCAGCTCGCCGAGAAAATGCGATTTAAGCAATAAAATTAAAAATGCTTATAAAACATAAACCAAACGTTGGAGGTGGTCATTTCTTCATGCGCAGTGATAAACTCGGCACTCTAAAGCACCCGAGAGCGTTTTTTTCCATGCCAACCTAACCAGAGTGACGGGAGCGGCACAATTCAGAAAAAGTGCTCAGCTCGCCGAGAAAATGCGATTTAAGAAATAAAATTAAAAATGCTTATAAAACATAAACCAAACGTTGGAGGTGGTCATTTCTTCATGCGCAGTGATAAACTCGGCACTCTAAAGCACCCGAGAGCGTTTTTTTCGATGCCAACCTAACCAGAGTGACGGGAGCGGCACAATTCAGAAAAAGTGCTCAGCTCGCCGAGAAAATGCGATTTAAGCAATAAAATTAAAAATGCTTATAAAACATAAACCAAACGTTGGAGGTGGTCATTTCTTCATGCGCAGTGATAAACTCGGCACTCTAAAGCACCCGAGAGCGTTTTATTTGATGCCAACCTAACCAGAGTGACGGGAGCGGCACAATTCAGAAAAAGTGCTCAGCTCGCCGAGAAAATGCGATTTAAGCAATAAAATTAAAAATGCTTATAAAACATAAACCAAACGTTGGAGGTGGTCATTTCTTCATGCGCAGTGATAAACTCGGCACTCTAAAGCACCCGAGAGCGTTTTTTTCGATGCCAACCTAACCAGAGTGACGGGAGCGGCACAATTCAGAAAAAGTGCTCAGCTCGCCGAGAAAATGCGATTTAAGCAATAAAATTAAAAATGCTTATAAAACATAAACCAAACGTTGGAGGTGGTCATTTCTTCATGTGCAGTGATAAACTCGGCACTCTAAAGCACCCGAGAGCGTTTTTTTCCATGCCAACCTAACCAGAGTGACGGGAGCGGCACAATTCAGAAAAAGTGCTCAGCTCGCCGAGAAAATGCGATTTAAGCAATAAAATTAAAAATGCTTATAAAACATAAACCAAACGTTGGAGGTGGTCATTTCTTCATGCACAGTGATAAACTCGGCACTCTAAAGCACCCGAGAGCGTTTTTTTCGATGCCAACCTAACCAGAGTGACGGGAGCGGCACAATTCAGAAAAAGTGCTCAGCTCGCCGAGAAAATGCGATTTAAGCAATAAAATTAAAAATGCTTATAAAACATAAACCAAACGTTGGAGGTGGTCATTTCTTCATGCGCAGTGATAAACTCGGCACTCTAAAGCACCCGAGAGCGTTTTTTTCGATGCCAACCTAACCAGAGTGACGGGAGCGGCACAATTCAGAAAAAGTGCTCAGCTCGCCGAGAAAATGCGATTTAAGCAATAAAATTAAAAATGCTTATAAAACATAAACCAAACGTTGGAGGTGGTCATTTCTTCATGCGCAGTGATAAACTCGGCACTCTAAAGCACCCGAGAGCGTTTTATTCGATGCCAACCTAACCAGAGTGACGGGAGCGGCACAATTCAGAAAAAGTGCTCAGCTCGCCGAGAAAATGCGATTTAAGCAATAAAATTAAAAATGCTTATAAAACATAAACCAAACGTTGGAGGTGGTCATTTCTTCATGCGCAGTGATAAACTCGGCACTCTAAAGCACCCGAGAGCGTTTTTTTCGATGCCAACCTAACCAGAGTGACGGGAGCGGCACAATTCAGAAAAAGCGCTCAGCTCGCCGAGAAAATGCGATTTAAGCAATAAAATTAAAAATGCTTATAAAACATAAACCAAACGTTGGAGGTGGTCATTTCTTCATGCGCAGTGATAAACTCGGCACTCTAAAGCACCCGAGAGCGTTTTTTTCGATGCCAACCTAACCAGAGTGACGGGAGCGGCACAATTCAGAAAAAGTGCTCAGCTCGCCGAGAAAATGCGATTTAAGCAATAAAATTAAAAATGCTTATAAAACATAAACCAAACGTTGGAGGTGGTCATTTCTTCATGCGCAGTGATAAACTCGGCACTCTAAAGCACCCAAGAGCGTTTTTTTCGATGCCAACCTAACCAGAGTGACGGGAGCGGCACAATTCAGAAAAAGTGCTCAGCTCGCCGAGAAAATGCGATTTAAGCAATAAAATTAAAAATGCTTATAAAACATAAACCAAACGTTGTAGATGGTCATTTCTTATTACGCAGTAATAAAGTCGGCACTCTAAAGCACCCGAGAGCGTTTTTTTCGATGCCAACCTAACCAGAGTGACGGGAGCGGCACAATTCAGAAAAAGCGCTCAGCTCGCCGAGAAAATGCGATTTAAGCAATAAAATTAAAAATGCTTATAAAACATAAACCAAACGTTGGAGGTGGTCATTTCTTCATGCACAGTGATAAACTCGGCACTCTAAAGCACCCGAGAGCGTTTTTTTCGATGCCAACCTAACCAGAGTGACGGGAGCGGCACAATTCAGAAAAAGTGCTCAGCTCGCCGAGAAAATGCGATTTAAGCAATAAAATTAAAAATGCTTATAAAACATAAACCAAACGTTGTAAATGGTAATTTCTTATTACGCAGTAATAAACTCGGCACTCTAAAGCACCCGAGAGCGTTTTTTTCGATGCCAACCTAACCAGAGTGACGGGAGCGGCACAATTCAGAAAAAGCGCTCAGCTCGCCGAGAAAATGCGATTTAAGCAATAAAATTAAAAATGCTTATAAAACATAAACCAAACGTTGGAGGTGGTCATTTCTTCATGCACAGTGATAAACTCGGCACTCTAAAGCACCCGAGAGCGTTTTTTTCGATGCCAACCTAACCAGAGTGACGGGAGCGGCACAATTCAGAAAAAGTGCTCAGCTCGCCGAGAAAATGCGATTTAAGCAATAAAATTTAAAATGCTTATAAAACATAAACCAAACGTTGTAGATGGTCATTTCTTATTACGCAGTAATAAACTCGGCACTCTAAAGCACCCGAGAGCGTTTTTTTCCATGTCAACCTAACCAGAGTGACGGGAGCGGCACAATTCAGAAAAAGTGCTCAGCTCGCCGAGAAAATGCGATTTAAGCAATAAAATTAAAAATGCTTATAAAACATAAACCAAACGTTGGAGGTGGCCATTTCTTCATGCGCAGTGATAAACTCGGCACTCTAAAGCACCCGAGAGCGTTTTTTTCCATGCCAACCTAACCAGAGTGACGGGAGCGGCACAATTCAGAAAAAGTGCTCAGCTCGCCGAGAAAATGCGATTTAAGCAATAAAATTAAAAATGCTTATAAAACATAAACCAAACGTTGGAGGTGGTCATTTCTTCATGCGCAGTGATAAACTCGGCACTCTAAAGCACCCGAGAGCGTTTTTTTCGATGCCAACCTAACCAGAGTGACGGGAGCGGCACAATTCAGAAAAAGTGCTCAGCTCGCCGAGAAAATGCGATTTAAGCAATAAAATTAAAAATGCTTATAAAACATAAACCAAACGTTGGAGGTGGTCATTTCTTCATGCGCAGTGATAAACTCGGCACTCTAAAGCACCCGAGAGCGTTTTTTTCGATGCCAACCTAACCAGAGTGACGGGAGCGGCACAATTCAGAAAAAGTGCTCAGCTCGCCGAGAAAATGCGATTTAAGCAATAAAATTAAAAATGCTTATAAAACATAAACCAAACGTTGGAGTTGGTCATTTCTTCATGCGCAGTGATAAACTCGGCACTCTAAAGCACCCGAGAGCGTTTTTTTCGATGCCAACCTAACCAGAGTGACGGGAGCGGCACAATTCAGAAAAAGTGCTCAGCTCGCCGAGAAAATGCGATTTAAGCAATAAAATTAAAAATGCTTATAAAACATAAACCAAACGTTGGAGGTGGTCATTTCTTCATGCGCAGTGATAAACTCGGCACTCTAAAGCACCCAAGAGCGTTTTTTTCGATGCCAACCTAACCAGAGTGACGGGAGCGGCACAATTCAGAAAAAGTGCTCAGCTCGCCGAGAAAATGCGATTTAAGCATTAAAATTAAAAATGCTTATAAAACATAAACCAAACGTTGTAGATGGTCATTTCTTATTACGCAGTAATAAAGTCGGCACTCTAAAGCACCCGAGAGCGTTTTTTTCGATGCCAACCTAACCAGAGTGACGGGAGCGGCACAATTCAGAAAAAGCGCTCAGCTTGCCGAGAAAATGCGATTTAAGCAATAAAATTAAAAATGCTTATAAAACATAAACCAAACGTTGGAGGTGGTCATTTCTTCATGCACAGTGATAAACTCGGCACTCTAAAGCACCCGAGAGCGTTTTTTTCGATGCCAACCTAACCAGAGTGACGGGAGCGGCACAATTCAGAAAAAGTGCTCAGCTCGCCGAGAAAATGCGATTTAAGCAATAAAATTAAAAATGCTTATAAAACATAAACCAAACGTTGTAAATGGTCATTTCTTATTACGCAGTAATAAACTCGGCACTCTAAAGCACCCGAGAGCGTTTTTTTCGATGCCAACCTAACCAGAGTGACGGGAGCGGCACAATTCAGAAAAAGCGCTCAGCTCGCCGAGAAAATGCGATTTAAGCAATAAAATTAAAAATGCTTATAAAACATAAACCAAACGTTGGAGGTGGTCATTTCTTCATGCACAGTGATAAACTCGGCACTCTAAAGCACCCGAGAGCGTTTTTTTCCATGCCAACCTAACCAGAGTGACGGGAGCGGCACAATTCAGAAAAAGTGCTCAGCTCGCCGAGAAAATGCGATTTAAGCAATAAAATTAAAAATGCTTATAAAACATAAACCAAACGTTGGAGGTGGTCATTTCTTCATGCGCAGTGATAAACTCGGCACTCTAAAGCACCCGAGAGCGTTTTTTTCGATGCCAACCTAACCAGAGTGACGGGAGCGGCACAATTCAGAAAAAGTGCTCAGCTCGCCGAGAAAATGCGATTTAAGCAATAAAATTTAAAATGCTTATAAAACATAAACCAAACGTTGTAGATGGTCATTTCTTATTACGCAGTAATAAACTCGGCACTCTAAAGCACCCGAGAGCGTTTTTTTCGATGCCAACCTAACCAGAGTGACGGGAGCGGCACAATTCAGAAAAAGCGCTCAGCTCGCCGAGAAAATGCGATTTAAGCAATAAAATTAAAAATGCTTATAAAACATAAACCAAACGTTGGAGGTGGTCATTTCTTCATGCGCAGTGATAAATTCGGCACTCTAAAGCACCCGAGAGCGTTTTTTTCGATGCCAACCTAACCAGAGTGACGTGAGCGGCACAATTCAGAAAAAGTGCTCCTCGCCGAGAAAATGCGAGTTAAGCAATAAAATTAAAAATGCTTATAAAACATAAACCAAACGTTGGAGGTGGTCATTTCTTCATGCGCAGTGATAAACTCGGCACTCTAAAGCACCCGAGAGCGTTTTTTTCGATGCCAACCTAACCAGAGTGACGGGAGCGGCACAATTCAGAAAAAGTGCTCAGCTCGCCGAGAAAATGCGATTTAAGCAATAAAATTAAAAATGCTTATAAAACATAAACCAAACGTTGGAGTTGGTCATTTCTTCATGCGCAGTGATAAACTCGGCACTCTAAAGCACCCGAGAGCGTTTTTTTCGATGCCAACCTAACCAGAGTGACGGGAGCGGCACAATTCAGAAAAAGTGCTCAGCTCGCCGAGAAAATGCGATTTAAGCAATAAAATTAAAAATGCTTATAAAACATAAACCAAACGTTGGAGGTGGTCATTTCTTCATGCGCAGTGATAAACTCGGCACTCTAAAGCACCCGAGAGCGTTTTTTTCGATGCCAACCTAACCAGAGTGACGGGAGCGGCACAATTCAGAAAAAGTGCTCAGCTCGCCGAAAAAATGCGATTTAAGCAATAAAATTAAAAATGCTTATAAAACATAAACCAAACGTTGGAGGTGGTCATTTCTTCATGCGCAGTGATAAACTCGGCACTCTAAAGCACCCGAGAGCGTTTTTTTCCATGCCAACCTAACCAGAGTGACGGGAGCGGCACAATTCAGAAAAAGTGCTCAGCTCGCCGAGAAAATGCGATTTAAGCAATAAAATTAAAAATGCTTATAAAACATAAACCAAACGTTGGAGGTGGTCATTTCTTCATGCGCAGTGATAAACTCGGCACTCTAAAGCACCCGAGAGCGTTTTATTTGATGCCAACCTAACCAGAGTGACGGGAGCGGACACAATTCAGAAAAAGTGCTCAGCTCGCCGAGAAAATGCGATTTAAGCAATAAAATTAAACATGCTTATAAAACATAAACCAAACGTTGGAGGTGGTCATTTCTTCATGCGCAGTGATAAACTCGGCACTCTAAAGCACCCGAGAGCGTTTTTTTCGATGCCAACCTAACCAGAGTGACGGGAGCGGCACAATTCAGAAAAAGCGCTCAGCTCGCCGAGAAAATGCGATTTAAGCAATAAAATTAAAAATGCTTATAAAACATAAACCAAACGTTGGAGGTGGTCATTTCTTCATGCGCAGTGATAAATTCGGCACTCTAAAGCACCCGAGAGCGTTTTTTTCGATGCCAACCTAACCAGAGTGACGGGAGCGGCACAATTCAGAAAAAGTGCTCAGCTCGCCGAGAAAATGCGATTTAAGCAATAAAATTAAAAATGCTTATAAAACATAAACCAAACGTTGGAGGTGGTCATTTCTTCATGCGCAGTGATAAACTCGGCACTCTAAAGCACCCGAGAGCGTTTTTTTCGATGCCAACCTAACCAGAGTGACGGGAGCGGCACAATTCAGAAAAAGTGCTCAGCTCGCCGAGAAAATGCGATTTAAGCAATAAAATTAAAAATGCTTATAAAACATAAACCAAACGTTGGAGGTGGTCATTTCTTCATGCGCAGTGATAAACTCGGCACTCTAAAGCACCCGAGAGCGTTTTTTTCGATGCCAACCTAACCAGAGTGACGGGAGCGGCACAATTCAGAAAAAGTGCTCATCTTGCCGAGAAAATGCGATTTAAGCAATAAAATTAAAAATGCTTATAAAACATAAACCAAACGTTGGAGGTGGTCATTTCTTCATGCGCAGTGATAAACTCGGCACTCTAAAGCACCCGAGAGCGTTTTTTTCGATGCCAACCTAACCAGAGTGACGGGAGCGGCACAATTCAGAAAAAGCGCTCAGCTCGCCGAGAAAATGCGATTTAAGCAATAAAATTAAAAATGCTTATAAAACATAAACCAAACGTTGGAGGTGGTCATTTCTTCATGCGCAGTGATAAACTCGGCACTCTAAAGCACCCGAGAGCGTTTTTTTCGATGCCAACCTAACCAGAGTGACGGGAGCGGCACAATTCAGAAAAAGCGCTCAGCTCGCCGAGAAAATGCGATTTAAGCAATAAAATTAAAAATGCTTATAAAACATAAACCAAACGTTGGAGGTGGTCATTTCTTCATGCGCAGTGATAAATTCGGCACTCTAAAGCACCCGAGAGCGTTTTTTTCGATGCCAACCTAACCAGAGTGACGGGAGCGGCACAATTCAGAAAAAGTGCGCAGCTCGCCGAGAAAATGCGATTTAAGCAATAAAATTAAAAATGCTTATAAAACATAAACCAAACGTTGGAGGTGGTCATTTCTTCATGCGCAGTGATAAACTCGGCACTCTAAAGCACCCGAGAGCGTTTTTTTCGATGCCAACCTAACCAGAGTGACGGGAGCGGCACAATTCAGAAAAAGTGCTCAGCTCGCCGAGAAAATGCGATTTAAGCAATAAAATTAAAAATGCTTATAAAACATAAACCAAACGTTGGAGTTGGTCATTTCTTCATGCGCAGTGATAAACTCGGCACTCTAAAGCACCCGAGAGCGTTTTTTTCGATGCCAACCTAACCAGAGTGACGGGAGCGGCACAATTCAGAAAAAGTGCTTAGCTCGCCGAGAAAATGCGATTTAAGCAATAAAATTAAAAATGCTTATAAAACATAAACCAAACGTTGGAGGTGGTCATTTCTTCATGCGCAGTGATAAACTCGGCACTCTAAAGCACCCGAGAGCGTTTTTTTCGATGCCAACCTAACCAGAGTGACGGGAGCGGCACAATTCAGAAAAAGTGCTCAGCTCGCCGAGAAAATTCGATTTAAGCAATAAAATTAAAAATGCTTATAAAACATAAACCAAACGTTGGAGGTGGCCATTTCTTCATGCGCAGTGATAAACTCGGCACTCTAAAGCACCCGAGAGCGTTTTTTTCCATGCCAACCTAACCAGAAAGACGGGAGCGGCACAATTCAGAAAAAGTGCTCAGCTCGCCGAGAAAATGCGATTTAAGCAATAAAATTAAAAATGCTTATAAAACATAAACCAAACGTTGGAGGTGGTAATTTCTTCATGCGCAGTGATAAACTCGGCACTCTAAAGCACCCGAGAGCGTTTTTTTCCATGCCAACCTAACCAGAGTGACAGGAGCGGCACAATTCAGAAAAAGTGCTCAGCTCGCCGAGAAAATGCGATTTAAGCAATAAAATTAAAAATGCTTATAAAACATAAACCAAACGTTGGAGGTGGTCTTTTCTTCATGCGCAGTGATAAACTCGGCACTCTAAAGCACCCGAGAGCGTTTTTTTCCATGCCAACCTAAACAGAGTGACGGGAGCGGCACAATTCAGAAAAAGTGCTCAGCTCGCCGAGAAAATGCGATTTAAGCAATAAAATTAAAAATGCTTATAAAACATAAACCAAACGTTGTAGATGGTCATTTCTTATTACGCAGTAATAAACTCGGCACTCTAAAGCACCCAAGAGCGTTTTTTTCCATGCCAACCTAACCAGAGTGACGGGAGCGGCACAATTCAGAAAAAGTGCTCAGCTCGCCGAGAAAATGCGATTTAAGCAATAAAATTAAAAATGCTTATAAAACATAAACCAAACGTTGGAGGTGGTCATTTCTTCATGCACAGTGATAAACTCGGCACTCTAAAGCACCCGAGAGCGTTTTTTTCCATGCCAACCTAACCAGAGTGACGGGAGCGGCACAATTCAGAAAAAGTGCTCAGCTCGCCGAGAAAATGCGATTTAAGCAATAAAATTAAAAATGCTTATAAAACATAAACCAAACGTTGGAGGTGGTCATTTCTTCATGCGCAGTGATAAACTCGGCACTCTAAAGCACCCGAGAGCGTTTTTTTCGATGCCAACCTAACCAGAGTGACGGGAGCGGCACAATTCAGAAAAAGTGCTTAGCTCGCCGAGAAAATGCGATTTAAGCAATAAAATTAAAAATGCTTATAAAACATAAACCAAACGTTGGAGGTGGTCATTTCTTCATGCGCAGTGATAAACTCGGCACTCTAAAGCACCCGAGAGCGTTTTTTTCGATGCCAACCTAACCAGAGTGACGGGAGCGGCACAATTCAGAAAAAGTGCTCAGCTCACCGAGAAAATGCGATTTAAGCAATAAAATTAAAAATGCTTATAAAACATAAACCAAACGTTGGAGGTGGTCATTTCTTCATGCGCAGTGATAAACTCGGCACTCTAAAGCACCCGAGAGCGTTTTTTTCCATGCCAACCTAACCAGAGTGACGGGAGCGGCACAATTCAGAAAAAGTGCTCAGCTCGCCGAGAAAATGCGATTTAAGCAATAAAATTAAAAATGCTTATAAAACATAAACCAAACGTTGGAGGTGGCCATTTCTTCATGCGCAGTGATAAACTCGGCACTCTAAAGCACCCGAGAGCGTTTTTTTTCCATGCCAACCTAACCAGAGTGACGGGAGCGGCACAATTCAGAAAAAGTGCTCAGCTCGCCGAGAAAATGCGATTTAAGCAATAAAATTAAAAATGCTTATAAAACATAAACCAAACGTTGGAGGTGGCCATTTCTTCATGCGCAGTGATAAACTCGGCACTCTAAAGCACCCGAGAGCGTTTTTTTCCATGCCAACCTAACCAGAGTGACGGGAGCGGCACAATTCAGAAAAAGTGCTCAGCTCGCCGAGAAAATGCGATTTAAGCAATAAAATTAAAAATGCTTATAAAACATAAACCAAACGTTGGAGGTGGTAATTTCTTCATGCGCAGTGATAAACTCGGCACTCTAAAGCACCCGAGAGCGTTTTTTTCCATGCCAACCTAACCAGAGTGACAGGAGCGGCACAATTCAGAAAAAGTGCTCAGCTCGCCGAGAAAATGCGATTTAAGCAATAAAATTAAAAATGCTTATAAAACATAAACCAAACGTTGGAGGTGGTCTTTTCTTCATGCGCAGTGATAAACTCGGCACTCTAAAGCACCCGAGAGCGTTTTTTTCCATGCCAACCTAAACAGAGTGACGGCAGCGGCACAATTCAGAAAAAGTGCTCAGCTCGCCGAGAAAATGCGATTTAAGCAATAAAATTAAAAATGCTTATAAAACATAAACCAAACGTTGTAGATGGTCATTTCTTATTACGCAGTAATAAACTCGGCACTCTAAAGCACCCAAGAGCGTTTTTTTCCATGCCAACCTAACCAGAGTGACGGGAGCGGCACAATTCAGAAAAAGTGCTCAGCTCGCCGAGAAAATGCGATTTAAGCAATAAAATTAAAAATGCTTATAAAACATAAACCAAACGTTGGAGGTGGTCATTTCTTCATGCACAGTGATAAACTCGGCACTCTAAAGCACCCGAGAGCGTTTTTTTCCATGCCAACCTAACCAGAGTGACGGGAGCGGCACAATTCAGAAAAAGTGCTCAGCTCGCCGAGAAAATGCGATTTAAGCAATAAAATTAAAAATGCTTATAAAACATAAACCAAACGTTGGAGGTGGTCATTTCTTCATGCGCAGTGATAAACTCGGCACTCTAAAGCACCCGAGAGCGTTTTTTTCGATGCCAACCTAACCAGAGTGACGGGAGCGGCACAATTCAGAAAAAGTGCTCAGCTCGCCGAGAAAATGCGATTTAAGCAATAAAATTAAAAATGCTTATAAAACATAAACCAAACGTTGGAGGTGGTCATTTCTTCATGCGCAGTGATAAACTCGGCACTCTAAAGCACCCGAGAGCGTTTTTTTCCATGCCAACCTAACCAGAGTGACGGGAGCGGCACAATTCAGAAAAAGTGCTCAGCTCGCCGAGAAAATGCGATTTAAGCAATAAAATTAAAAATGCTTATAAAACATAAACCAAACGTTGTAGATGGTCATTTCTTATTACGCAGTAATAAACTCGGCACTCTAAAGCACCCGAGAGCGTTTTTTTCCATGCCAACCTAACCAGAGTGACGGGAGCGGCACAATTCAGAAAAAGTGCTCAGCTCGCCGAGAAAATGCGATTTAAGCAATAAAATTAAAAATGCTTATAAAACATAAACCAAACGTTGGAGGTGGTCATTTCTTCATGCGCAGTGATAAACTCGGCACTCTAAAGCACCCGAGAGCGTTTTTTTCGATGCCAACCTAACCAGAGTGACGGGAGCGGCACAATTCAGAAAAAGTGCTCAGCTCGCCGAGAAAATGCGATTTAAGCAATAAAATTAAAAATGCTTATAAAACATAAACCAAACGTTGTAGATGGTCATTTCTTATTACGCAGTAATAAACTCGGCACTCTAAAGCACCCGAGAGCGTTTTTTTCCATGCCAACCTAACCAGAGTGACGGGAGCGGCACAATTCAGAAAAAGCGCTCAGCTCGCCGAGAAAATGCGATTTAAGCAATAAAATTAAAAATGCTTATAAAACATAAACCAAACGTTGGAGGTGGTCATTTCTTCATGCGCAGTGATAAACTCGGCACTCTAAAGCACCCGAGAGCGTTTTTTTCGATGCCAACCTAACCAGAGTGACGGGAGCGGCACAATTCAGAAAAAGCGTTCAGCTCGCCGAGAAAATGCGATTTAAGCAATAAAATTAAAAATGCTTATAAAACATAAACCAAACGTTGGAGGTGGTCATTTCTTCATGCACAGTGATAAACTCGGCACTCTAAATCACCCGAGAGCGTTTTTTTCGATGCCAACCTAACCAGAGTGACGGGAGCGGCACAATTCAGAAAAAGTGCTCAGCTCGCCGAGAAAATGCGATTTAAGCAATAAAATTAAAAATGCTTATAAAACATAAACCAAACGTTGGAGGTGGTCATTTCTTCATGCGCAGTGATAAACTCGGCACTCTAAAGCACCCGAGAGCGTTTTTTTCGATGCCAACCTAACCAGAGTGACGGGAGCGGCACAATTCAGAAAAAGTGCTCAGCTCGCCGAGAAAATGCGATTTAAGCAATAAAATTAAAAATGCTTATAAAACATAAACCAAACGTTGGAGGTGGTCATTTCTTCATGCGCAGTGATAAACTCGGCACTCTAAAGCACCCGAGAGCGTTTTATTCGATGCCAACCTAACCAGAGTGACGGGAGCGGCACAATTCAGAAAAAGTGCTCAGCTCGCCGAGAAAATGCGATTTAAGCAATAAAATTAAAAATGCTTATAAAACATAAACCAAACGTTGGAGGTGGTCATTTCTTCATGCCAGTGATAAACTCGGCACTCTAAAGCACCCGAGAGCGTTTTTTTCGATGCCAACCTAACCAGAGTGACGGGAGCGGCACAATTCAGAAAAAGCGCTCAGCTCGCCGAGAAAATGCGATTTAAGCAATAAAATTAAAAATGCTTATAAAACATAAACCAAACGTTGGAGGTGGTCATTTCTTCATGCGCGGTGATAAACTCGGCACTCTAAAGCACCCGAGAGCGTTTTTTTCGATGCCAACCTAACCAGAGTGACGGGAGCGGCACAATTCAGAAAAAGTGCTCAGCTCGCCGAGAAAATGCGATTTAAGCAATAAAACTAAAAATGCTTATAAAACATAAATCAAACGTTGGAGGTGGTCATTTCTTCATGCGCAGTGATAAACTCGGCACTCTAAAGCACCCGAGAGCGTTTTTTTCGATGCCAACCTAACCAGAGTGACGGGAGCGGCACAATTCAGAAAAAGTGCTCAGCTCGCCGAGAAAATGCGATTTAAGCAATAAAATTAAAAATGCTTATAAAACATAAACCAAACGTTGGAGTTGGTCATTTCTTCATGCGCAGTGATAAACTCGGCACTCTAAAGCACCCGAGAGCGTTTTTTTCGATGCCAACCTAACCAGAGTGACGGGAGCGGCACAATTCAGAAAAAGTGCTCAGCTCGCCGAGAAAATGCGATTTAAGCAATAAAATTAAAAATGCTTATAAAACATAAACCAAACGTTGGAGGTGGTCATTTCTTCATGCGCAGTGATAAACTCGGCACTCTAAAGCACCCAAGAGCGTTTTTTTCGATGCCAACCTAACCAGAGTGACGGGAGCGGCACAATTCAGAAAAAGCGCTCAGCTCGCCGAGAAAATGCGATTTAAGCAATAAAATTAAAAATGCTTATAAAACATAAACCAAACGTTGGAGGTGGTCATTTCTTCATGCACAGTGATAAACTCGGCACTCTAAAGCACCCGAGAGCGTTTTTTTCGATGCCAACCTAACCAGAGTGACGGGAGCGGCACAATTCAGAAAAAGTGCTCAGCTCGCCGAGAAAATGCGATTTAAGCAATAAAATTAAAAATGCTTATAAAACATAAACCAAACGTTGTAGATGGTCATTTCTTATTACGCAGTAATAAACTCGGCACTCTAAAGCACCCGAGAGCGTTTTTTTCGATGCCAACCTAACCAGAGTGACGGGAGCGGCACAATTCAGAAAAAGCGCTCAGCTCGCCGAGAAAATGCGATTTAAGCAATAAAATTAAAAATGCTTATAAAACATAAACCAAACGTTGGAGGTGGTCATTTCTTCATGCACAGTGATAAACTCGGCACTCTAAAGCACCCGAGAGCGTTTTTTTCGATGCCAACCTAACCAGAGTGACGGGAGCGGCACAATTCAGAAAAAGTGCTCAGCTCGCCGAGAAAATGCGATTTAAGCAATAAAATTAAAAATGCTTATAAAACATAAACCAAACGTTGTAAATGGTCCTTTCTTATTACGCAGTAATAAACTCGGCACTCTAAAGCACCCGAGAGCGTTTTTTCGATGCCAACCTAACCAGAGTGACGGGAGCGGCACAATACAGAAAAAGCGCTCAGCTCGCCGAGAAAATGCGATTTAAGCAATAAAATTAAAAATGCTTATAAAACATAAACCAAACGTTGGAGGGGGTCTTTTCTTCATGCGCAGTGATAAACTCGGCACTCTAAAGCACCCGAGAGCGTTTTTTTCCATGCCAACCTAAACAGAGTGACGGGAGCGGCACAATTCAGAAAAAGTGCTCAGCTCGCCGAGAAAATGCGATTTAAGCAATAAAATTAAAAATGCTTATAAAACATAAACCAAACGTTGTAGATGGTCATTTCTTATTACGCAGTAATAAACTCGGCACTCTAAAGCACCCGAGAGCGTTTTTTCCATGCCAACCTAACCAGAGTGACGGGAGCGGCACAATTCAGAAAAAGTGCTCAGCTCGCCGAGAAAATGCGATTTAAGCAATAAAATTAAAAATGCTTATAAAACATAAACCAAACGTTGGAGGTGGTCATTTCTTCATGCGCAGTGATAAACTCGGCACTCTAAAGCACCCGAGAGCGTTTTTTTCGATGCCAACCTAACCAGAGTGACGGGAGCGGCACAATTCAGAAAAAGTGCTCAGCTCGCCGAGAAAATGCGATTTAAGCAATAAAATTAAAAATGCTTATAAAACATAAACCAAACGTTGGAGGTGGTCATTTCTTCATGCACAGTGATAAACTCGGCACTCTAAAGCACCCGAGAGCGTTTTTTTCCATGCCAACCTAACCAGAGTGACGGGAGCGGCACAATTCAGAAAAAGTGCTCAGCTCGCCGAGAAAATGCGATTTAAGCAATAAAATTAAAAATGCTTATAAAACATAAACCAAACGTTGGAGGTGGTCATTTCTTCATGCGCAGTGATAAACTCGGCACTCTAAAGCACCCGAGAGCGTTTTTTTCGATGCCAACCTAACCAGAGTGACGGGAGCGGCACAATTCAGAAAAAGTGCTCAGCTCGCCGAGAAAATGCGATTTAAGCAATAAAATTAAAAATGCTTATAAAACATAAACCAAACGTTGGAGGTGGTCATTTCTTCATGCGCAGTGATAAACTCGGCACTGTAAAGCACCCGAGAGCGTTTTTTCCATGCCAACCTAACCAGAGTGACGGCAGCGGCACAATTCAGAAAAAGTGCTCAGCTCGCCGAGAAAATGCGATTTAAGCAATAAAATTAAAAATGCTTATAAAACATAAACCAAACGTTGGAGGTGGTCATTTCTTATTACGCAGTAATAAACTCGGCACTCTAAAGCACCCGAGAGCGTTTTTTTCCATGCCAACCTAACCAGAGTGACGGGAGCGGCACAATTCAGAAAAAGTGCTCAGCTCGCCGAGAAAATGCGATTTAAGCAATAAAATTAAAAATGCTTATAAAACATAAACCAAACGTTGTAAATGGTCATTTCTTATTACGCAGTAATAAACTCGGCACTCTAAAGCACCCGAGAGCGTTTTTTTCGATGCCAACCTAACCAGAGTGACGGGAGCGGCACAATTCAGAAAAAGTGCTCAGCTCGCCGAGAAAATGCGATTTAAGCAATAAAATTAAAAATGCTTATAAAACATAAACCAAACGTTGGAGGTGGTCATTTCTTCATGCGCAGTGATAAACTCGGCACTCTAAAGCACCCGAGAGCGTTTTATTCGATGCCAACCTAACCAGAGTGACGGGAGCGGCACAATTCAGAAAAAGCGCTCAGCTCGCCGAGAAAATGCGATTCAAGCAATAAAATTAAAAATGCTTATAAAACATAAACCAAACGTTGGAGGTGGTCATTTCTTCATGCGCGGTGATAAACTCGGCACTCTAAAGCACCCGAGAGCGTTTTTTTCCATGCCAACCTAACCAGAGTGACGGGAGCGGCACAATTCAGAAAAAGTGCTCAGCTCGCCGAGAAAATGCGATTTAAGCAATAAAATTAAAAATGCTTATAAAACATAAACCAAACGTTGGAGGTGGTCATTTCTTCATGCGCAGTGATAAACTCGGCACTCTAAAGCACCCGAGAGCGTTTTTTTCGATGCCAACCTAACCAGAGTGACGGGAGCGGCACAATTCAGAAAAAGTGCTCAGCTCGCCGAGAAAATGCGATTTAAGCAATAAAATTAAAAATGCTTATAAAACATAAACCAAACGTTGTAGATGGTCATTTCTTATTACGCAGTAATAAACTCGGAACTCTAAAGCACCCGAGAGCGTTTTTTTCCATGCCAACCTAACCAGAGTGACGGGAGCGGCACAATTCAGAAAAATTGCTCAGCTCGCCGAGAAAATGCGATTTAAGCAATACAATTAAAAATGCTTATAAAACATAAACCAAACGTTGGAGGTGGTCATTTCTTCATGCGCAGTGATAAACTCGGCACTCTAAAGCACCCGAGAGCGTTTTTTTCCATGCCAACCTAACCAAAGTGACGGGAGCGGCACAATTCAGAAAAAGTGCTCAGCTCGCCGAGAAAATGCGATTTAAGCAATAAAATTAAAAATGCTTATAAAACATAAACCAAACGTTGGAGGTGGTCATTTCTTCATGCGCAGTGATAAACTCGGCACTCTAAAGCACCCGAGAGCGTTTTTTTCGATGCCAACCTAACCAGAGTGACGGGAGCGGCACAATTCAGAAAAAGTGCTCAGCTCGCCGAGAAAATGCGATTTAAGCAATAAAATTAAAAATGCTTATAAAACATAAACCAAACGTTGGAGGTGGTCATTTCTTCATGCGCAGTGATAAACTCGGCACTGTAAAGCACCCGAGAGCGTTTTTTTCCATGCCAACCTAACCAGAGTGACGGCAGCGGCACAATTCAGAAAAAGTGCTCAGCTCGCCGAGAAAATGCGATTTAAGCAATAAAATTAAAAATGCTTATAAAACATAAACCAAACGTTGGAGGTGGTCATTTCTTATTACGCAGTAATAAACTCGGCACTCTAAAGCACCCGAGAGCGTTTTTTTCCATGCCAACCTAACCAGAGTGACGGGAGCGGCACAATTCAGAAAAAGTGCTCAGCTCGCCGAGAAAATGCGATTTAAGCAATAAAATTAAAAATGCTTATAAAACATAAACCAAACGTTGTAAATGGTCATTTCTTATTACGCAGTAATAAACTCGGCACTCTAAAGCACCCGAGAGCGTTTTTTTCGATGCCAACCTAACCAGAGTGACGGGAGCGGCACAATTCAGAAAAAGTGCTCAGCTCGCCGAGAAAATGCGATTTAAGCAATAAAATTAAAAATGCTTATAAAACATAAACCAAACGTTGGAGGTGGTCATTTCTTCATGCGCAGTGATAAACTCGGCACTCTAAAGCACCCGAGAGCGTTTTATTCGATGCCAACCTAACCAGAGTGACGGGAGCGGCACAATTCAGAAAAAGCGCTCAGCTCGCCGAGAAAATGCGATTTAAGCAATAAAATTAAAAATGCTTATAAAACATAAACCAAACGTTGGAGGTGGTCATTTCTTCATGCGCGGTGATAAACTCGGCACTCTAAAGCACCCGAGAGCGTTTTTTTCCATGCCAACCTAACCAGAGTGACGGGAGCGGCACAATTCAGAAAAAGTGCTCAGCTCGCCGAGAAAATGCGATTTAAGCAATAAAATTAAAAATGCTTATAAAACATAAACCAAACGTTGGAGGTGGTCATTTCTTCATGCGCAGTGATAAACTCGGCACTCTAAAGCACCCGAGAGCGTTTTTTTCGATGCCAACCTAACCAGAGTGACGGGAGCGGCACAATTCAGAAAAAGTGCTCAGCTCGCCGAGAAAATGCGATTTAAGCAATAAAATTAAAAATGCTTATAAAACATAAACCAAACGTTGTAGATGGTCATTTCTTATTACGCAGTAATAAACTCGGAACTCTAAAGCACCCGAGAGCGTTTTTTTCCATGCCAACCTAACCAGAGTGACGGGAGCGGCACAATTCAGAAAAAGTGCTCAGCTCGCCGAGAAAATGCGATTTAAGCAATACAATTAAAAATGCTTATAAAACATAAACCAAACGTTGGAGGTGGTCATTTCTTCATGTGCAGTGATAAACTCGGCACTCTAAAGCACCCGAGAGCGTTTTTTTCCATGCCAACCTAACCAGAGTGACGGGAGCGGCACAATTCAGAAAAAGTGCTCAGCTCGCCGAGAAAATGCGATTTAAGCAATAAAATTAAAAATGCTTATAAAACATAAACCAAACGTTGGAGGTGGTCATTTCTTCATGCACAGTGATAAACTCGGCACTCTAAAGCACCCGAGAGCGTTTTTTTCGATGCCAACCTAACCAGAGTGACGGGAGCGGCACAATTCAGAAAAAGTGCTCAGCTCGCCGAGAAAATGCGATTTAAGCAATAAAATTAAAAATGCTTATAAAACCTAAACCAAACGTTGGAGGTGGTCATTTCTTCATGCGCAGTGATAAACTCGGCACTCTTAAGCACCCGAGAGCGTTTTTTTCGATGCCAACCTAACCAGAGTGACGGGAGCGGCACAATTCAGAAAAAGTGCTCAGCTCGCCGAGAAAATGCGATTTAAGCAATAAAATTAAAAATGCTTATAAAACATAAACCAAACGTTGGAGGTGGTCATTTCTTCATGCGCAGTGATAAACTCGGCACTCTAAAGCACCCGAGAGCGTTTTATTCGATGCCAACCTAACCAGAGTGACGGGAGCGGCACAATTCAGAAAAAGTGCTCAGCTCGCCGAGAAAATGCGATTTAAGCAATAAAATTAAAAATGCTTATAAAACATAAACCAAACGTTGGAGGTGGTCATTTCTTCATGCGCAGTGATAAACTCGGCACTCTAAAGCACCCGAGAGCGTTTTTTTCGATGCCAACCTAACCAGAGTGACGGGAGCGGCACAATTCAGAAAAAGTGCTCAGCTCGCCGAGAAAATGCGATTTAAGCAATAAAATTAAAAATGCTTATAAAACATAAACCAAACGTTGGAGTTGGTCATTTCTTCATGCGCAGTGATAAACTCGGCACTCTAAAGCACCCGAGAGCGTTTTTTTCGATGCCAACCTAACCAGAGTGACGGGAGCGGCACAATTCAGAAAAAGTGCTCAGCTCGCCGAGAAAATGCGATTTAAGCAATAAAATTAAAAATGCTTATAAAACATAAACCAAACGTTGTAGATGGTCATTTCTTATTACGCAGTAATAAACTCGGCACTCTAAAGCACCCGAGAGCGTTTTTTTCGATGCCAACCTAACCAGAGTGACGGGAGCGGCACAATTCAGAAAAAGCGCTCAGCTCGCCGAGAAAATGCGATTTAAGCAATAAAATTAAAAATGCTTATAAAACATAAACCAAACGTTGGAGGTGGTCATTTCTTCATGCACAGTGATAAACTCGGCACTCTAAAGCACCCGAGAGCGTTTTTTTCGATGCCAACCTAACCAGAGTGACGGGAGCGGCACAATTCAGAAAAAGTGCTCAGCTCGCCGAGAAAATGCGATTTAAGCAATAAAATTAAAAATGCTTATAAAACATAAACCAAACGTTGTAAATGGTCATTTCTTATTACGCAGTAATAAACTCGGCACTCTAAAGCACCCGAGAGCGTTTTTTTCGATGCCAACCTAACCAGAGTGACGGGAGCGGCACAATTCAGAAAAAGTGCTCAGCTCGCCGAGAAAATGCGATTTAAGCAATAAAATTAAAAATGCTTATAAAACATAAACCAAACGTTGGAGGTGGTCATTTCTTCATGCGCAGTGATAAACTCGGCACTCTAAAGCACCCGAGAGCGTTTTTTTCGATGCCAACCTAACCAGAGTGACGGGAGCGGCACAATTCAGAAAAAGTGCTCAGCTCGCCGAGAAAATGCGATTTAAGCAATAAAATTAAAAATGCTTATAAAACATAAACCAAACGTTGGAGGTGGTCATTTCTTCATGCGCAGTGATAAACTCGGCACTCTAAAGCACCCGAGAGCGTTTTTTTCCATGCCAACCTAACCAGAGTGACGGGAGCGGCACAATTCAGAAAAAGTGCTCAGCTCGCCGAGAAAATGCGATTTAAGCAATAAAATTAAAAATGCTTATAAAACATAAACCAAACGTTGGAGGTGGTCATTTCTTCATGCGCAGTGATAAACTCGGCACTCTAAAGCACCCGAGAGCGTTTTTTTCCATGCCAACCTAACCAGAGTGACGGGAGCGGCAAAATTCAGAAAAAGTGCTCAGCTCGCCGAGAAAATGCGATTTAAGCAATAAAATTAAAAATGCTTATAAAACATAAACCAAACGTTGTAGATGGTCATTTCTTATTACGCAGTAATAAACTCGGCACTCTAAAGCACCCGAGAGCGTTTTTTTCCATGCCAACCTAACCAGAGTGACGGGAGCGGCACAATTCAGAAAAAGTGCTCAGCTCGCCGAGAAAATGCGATTTAAGCAATAAAATTAAAAATGCTTATAAAACATAAACCAAACGTTGGAGGTGGTCATTTCTTCATGCGCAGTGATAAACTCGGCACTCTAAAGCACCCGAGAGCTTTTTTTCCCATGCCAACCTAACCAGAGTGACGGGAGCGGCACAATTCAGAAAAAGTGCTCAGCTCGCCGAGAAAATGCGATTTAAGCAATAAAATTAAAAATGCTTATAAAACATAAACCAAACGTTGGAGGTGGTCATTTCTTCATGCGCAGTGATAAACTCGGCACTCTAAAGCACCCGAGAGCGTTTTTTTCCATGCCAACCTAACCAGAGTGACGGGAGCGGCACAATTCAGAAAAAGTGCTCAGCTCGCCGAGAAAATGCGATTTAAGCAATAAAATTAAAAATGCTTATAAAACATAAACCAAACGTTGGAGGTGGTCATTTCTTCATGCGCAGTGATAAACTCGGCACTCTAAAGCACCCGAGAGCGTTTTTTTCCATGCCAACCTAACCAGAGTGACGGGAGCGGCACAATTCAGAAAAAGTGCTCAGCTCGCCGAGAAAATGCGATTTAAGCAATAAAATTAAAAATGCTTATAAAACATAAACCAAACGTTGGAGGTGGTCATTTCTTCATGCGCAGTGATAAACTCGGCACTCTAAAGCACCCGAGAGCGTTTTTTTCCATGCCAACCTAACCAGAGTGACGGGAGCGGCACAATTCAGAAAAAGTGCTCAGCTCGCCGAGAAAATGCGATTTAAGCAATAAAATTAAAAATGCTTATAAAACATAAACCAAACGTTGTAGATGGTCATTTCTTATTACGCAGTAATGAACTCGGCACTCTAAAGCACCCGAGAGCGTTTTTTTCCATGCCAACCTAACCAGAGTGACGGGAGCGGCACAATTCAGAAAAAGTGCTCAGCTCGCCGAGAAAATGCGATTTAAGCAATAAAATTAAAAATGCTTATAAAACATAAACCAAACGTTGGAGGTGGTCATTTCTTCATGCGCAGTGATAAACTCGGCACTCTAAAGCACCCGAGAGCGTTTTATTCGATGCCAACCTAACCAGAGTGACGGGAGCGGCACAATTCAGAAAAAGCGCTCAGCTCGCCGAGAAAATGCGATTTAAGCAATAAAATTAAAAATGCTTATAAAACATAAACCAAACGTTGGAGGTGGTCATTTCTTCATGCGCGGTGATAAACTCGGCACTCTAAAGCACCCGAGAGCGTTTTTTTCCATGCCAACCTAACCAGAGTGACGGGAGCGGCACAATTCAGAAAAAGTGCTCAGCTCGCCGAGAAAATGCGATTTAAGCAATAAAATTAAAAATGCTTATAAAACATAAACCAAACGTTGGAGGTGGTCATTTCTTCATGCGCAGTGATAAACTCGGCACTCTAAAGCACCCGAGAGCGTTTTATTCGATGCCAACCTAACCAGAGTGACGGGAGCGGCACAATTCAGAAAAAGTGCTCAGCTCGCCGAGAAAATGCGATTTAAGCAATAAAATTAAAAATGCTTATAAAACATAAACCAAACGTTGGAGGTGGTCATTTCTTCATGCGCAGTGATAAACTCGGCACTCTAAAGCACCCGAGAGCGTTTTTTTCGATGCCAACCTAACCAGAGTGACGGGAGCGGCACAATTCAGAAAAAGTGCTCAGCTCGCCGAGAAAATGCGATTTAAGCAATAAAATTAAAAATGCTTATAAAACATAAACCAAACGTTGGAGTTGGTCATTTCTTCATGCGCAGTGATAAACTCGGCACTCTAAAGCACCCGAGAGCGTTTTTTTCGATGCCAACCTAACCAGAGTGACGGGAGCGGCACAATTCAGAAAAAGTGCTCAGCTCGCCGAGAAAATGCGATTTAAGCAATAAAATTAAAAATGCTTATAAAACATAAACCAAACGTTGGAGGTGGTCATTTCTTCATGCGCAGTGATAAACTCGGCACTCTAAAGCACCCGAGAGCGTTTTTTTCCATGCCAACCTAACCAGAGTGACGGGAGCGGCACAATTCAGAAAAAGTGCTCAGCTCGCCGAGAAAATGCGATTTAAGCAATAAAATTAAAAATGCTTATAAAACATAAACCAAACGTTGGAGGTGGTCATTTCTTCATGCGCAGTGATAAACTCGGCACTCTAAAGCACCCGAGAGCGTTTTTTTCCATGCCAACCTAACCAGAGTGACGGGAGCGGCAAAATTCAGAAAAAGTGCTCAGCTCGCCGAGAAAATGCGATTTAAGCAATAAAATTAAAAATGCTTATAAAACATAAACCAAACGTTGTAGATGGTCATTTCTTATTACGCAGTAATAAACTCGGCACTCTAAAGCACCCGAGAGCGTTTTTTTCCATGCCAACCTAACCAGAGTGACGGGAGCGGCACAATTCAGAAAAAGTGCTCAGCTCGCCGAGAAAATGCGATTTAAGCAATAAAATTAAAAATGCTTATAAAACATAAACCAAACGTTGGAGGTGGTCATTTCTTCATGCGCAGTGATAAACTCGGCACTCTAAAGCACCCGAGAGCTTTTTTTCCCATGCCAACCTAACCAGAGTGACGGGAGCGGCACAATTCAGAAAAAGTGCTCAGCTCGCCGAGAAAATGCGATTTAAGCAATAAAATTAAAAATGCTTATAAAACATAAACCAAACGTTGGAGGTGGTCATTTCTTCATGCGCAGTGATAAACTCGGCACTCTAAAGCACCCGAGAGCGTTTTTTTCCATGCCAACCTAACCAGAGTGACGGGAGCGGCACAATTCAGAAAAAGTGCTCAGCTCGCCGAGAAAATGCGATTTAAGCAATAAAATTAAAAATGCTTATAAAACATAAACCAAACGTTGGAGGTGGTCATTTCTTCATGCGCAGTGATAAACTCGGCACTCTAAAGCACCCGAGAGCGTTTTTTTCCATGCCAACCTAACCAGAGTGACGGGAGCGGCACAATTCAGAAAAAGTGCTCAGCTCGCCGAGAAAATGCGATTTAAGCAATAAAATTAAAAATGCTTATAAAACATAAACCAAACGTTGGAGGTGGTCATTTCTTCATGCGCAGTGATAAACTCGGCACTCTAAAGCACCTGAGAGCGTTTTTTTCCATGCCAACCTAACCAGAGTGACGGGAGCGGCACAATTCAGAAAAAGTGCTCAGCTCGCCGAGAAAATGCGATTTAAGCAATAAAATTAAAAATGCTTATAAAACATAAACCAAACGTTGTAGATGGTCATTTCTTATTACGCAGTAATGAACTCGGCACTCTAAAGCACCCGAGAGCGTTTTTTTCCATGCCAACCTAACCAGAGTGACGGGAGCGGCACAATTCAGAAAAAGTGCTCAGCTCGCCGAGAAAATGCGATTTAAGCAATAAAATTAAAAATGCTTATAAAACATAAACCAAACGTTGGAGGTGGTCATTTCTTCATGCGCAGTGATAAACTCGGCACTCTAAAGCACCCGAGAGCGTTTTATTCGATGCCAACCTAACCAGAGTGACGGGAGCGGCACAATTCAGAAAAAGCGCTCAGCTCGCCGAGAAAATGCGATTTAAGCAATAAAATTAAAAATGCTTATAAAACATAAACCAAACGTTGGAGGTGGTCATTTCTTCATGCGCGGTGATAAACTCGGCACTCTAAAGCACCCGAGAGCGTTTTTTTCCATGCCAACCTAACCAGAGTGACGGGAGCGGCACAATTCAGAAAAGGTGCTCAGCTCGCCGAGAAAATGCGATTTAAGCAATAAAATTAAAAATGCTTATAAAACATAAACCAAACGTTGGAGGTGGTCATTTCTTCATGCGCAGTGATAAACTCGGCACTCTAAAGCACCCGAGAGCGTTTTTTTCGATGCCAACCTAACCAGAGTGACGGGAGCGGCACAATTCAGAAAAAGTGCTCAGCTCGCCGAGTAAATGCGATTTAAGCAATAAAATTAAAAATGCTTATAAAACATAAACCAAACGTTTGGAGGTGGTCATTTCTTCATGCGCAGTGATAAACTCGGCACTCTAAAGCACCCGAGAGCGTTTTTTTCGATGCCAACCTAACCAGAGTGACGGGGAGCGGCACAATTCAGAAAAAGCGCTCAGCTCGCCGAGAAAATGCGATTTAAGCAATAAAATTAAAAATGCTTATAAAACATAAACCAAACGTTGGAGGTGGTCATTTCTTCATGCGCAGTGATAAACTCGGCACTCTAAAGCACCCGAGAGCGTTTTTTTCCATGCCAACCTAACCAGAGTGACGGGAGCGGCACAATTCAGAAAAAGCGCTCAGCTCGCCGAGAAAATGCGATTTAAGCAATAAAATTAAAAATGCTTATAAAACATAAACCAAACGTTGGAGGTGGTCATTTCTTCATGCACAGTGATAAACTCGGCACTCTAAAGCACCCGAGAGCGTTTTTTTCGATGCCAACCTAACCAGAGTGACGGGAGCGGCACAATTCAGAAAAAGTGCTCAGCTCGCCGAGAAAATGCGATTTAAGCAATAAAATTAAAAATGCTTATAAAACATAAACCAAACGTTGGAGGTGGTCATTTCTTCATGCGCAGTGATAAACTCGGCACTCTAAAGCACCCGAGAGCGTTTTTTTCGATGCCAACCTAACCAGAGTGACGGGAGCGGCACAATTCAGAAAAAGTGCTCAGCTCGCCGAGAAAATGCGATTTAAGCAATAAAATTAAAAATGCTTATAAAACATAAACCAAACGTTGGAGGTGGTCATTTCTTCATGCGCAGTGATAAACTCGGCACTCTAAAGCACCCGAGAGCGTTTTATTCGATGCCAACCTAACCAGAGTGACGGGAGCGGCACAATTCAGAAAAAGTGCTCAGCTCGCCGAGAAAATGCGATTTAAGCAATAAAATTAAAAATGCTTATAAAACATAAACCAAACGTTGGAGGTGGTCATTTCTTCATGCGCAGTGATAAACTCGGCACTCTAAAGCACCCGAGAGCGTTTTTTTTCGATGCCAACCTAACCAGAGTGACGGGAGCGGCACAATTCAGAAAAAGCGCTCAGCTCGCCGAGAAAATGCGATTTAAGCAATAAAATTAAAAATGCTTATAAAACATAAACCAAACGTTGGAGGTGGTCATTTCTTCATGCGCAGTGATAAACTCGGCACTCTAAAGCACCCGAGAGCGTTTTTTTCGATGCCAACCTAACCAGAGTGACGGGAGCGGCACAATTCAGAAAAAGCGCTCAGCTCGCCGAGAAAATGCGATTTAAGCAATAAAATTAAAAATGCTTATAAAACATAAACCAAACGTTGGAGGTGGTCATTTCTTCATGCGCAGTGATAAACTCGGCACTCTAAAGCACCCGAGAGCGTTTTTTTCGATGCCAACCTAACCAGAGTGACGGGAGCGGCACAATTCAGAAAAAGTGCTCAGCTCGCCGAGAAAATGCGATTTAAGCAATAAAATTAAAAATGCTTATAAAACATAAACCAAACGTTGGAGGTGGTCATTTCTTCATGCGCAGTGATAAACTCGGCACTCTAAAGCACCCGAGAGCGTTTTTTTCGATGCCAACCTAACCAGAGTGACGGGAGCGGCACAATTCAGAAAAAGCGCTCAGCTCGCCGAGAAAATGCGATTTAAGCAATAAAATTAAAAATGCTTATAAAACATAAACCAAACGTTGGAGGTGGTCATTTCTTCATGCACAGTGATAAACTCGGCACTCTAAAGCACCCGAGAGCGTTTTTTTCGATGCCAACCTAACCAGAGTGAACGGGAGCGGCACAATTCAGAAAAAGTGCTCAGCTCGCCGAGAAAATGCGATTTAAGCAATAAAATTAAAAATGCTTATAAAACAAAAACCAAACGTTGGAGGTTGTCATTTCTTCATGCGCAGTGATAAACTCGGCACTCTAAAGCACCCGAGAGCGTTTTTTTCGATGCCAACCTAACCAGTAGTGACGGGAGCGGCACATTTCAGAAAAAGTGCTCAGCTCGCCGAGAAAATGCGATTTAAGCAATAAAATTTAAAATGCTTATAAAACATAAACCAAACGTTGTAGATGGTAATTTCTTATTACCCAGTAATAAACTCGGCACTCTAAAGCACCCGAGAGCGTTTTTTTTCCATGCCAACCTAACCAGAGTGACGGGAGCGCACAATTCAGAAAAAGTGCTCAGCTCGCCGAGAAAATGCGATTTAAGCAATAAAATTAAAAATGCTTATAAAACATAAACCAAACGTTGGAGGTGGTCATTTCTTCATGCGCAGTGATAAACTCGGCACTCTAAAGCACCCGAGAGCGTTTTTTCCATGCCAACCTAACCAAAGTGACGGAGCGGCACAATTCAGAAAAAAGTGCTCAGCTCGCCGAGAAAATGCGAGATTAAGAAATAAAATTAAAAATGCTTATAAAACATAAACCAAACGTTGGAGGTGGTCATTTCTTCATGCGCAGTGATAAACTCGGCACTCTAAAGCACCCGAGAGCGTTTTTTTCCATGCCAACCTAACCAGAGTGACAGGAGCGGCACAATTCAGAAAAAGTGCTCAGCTCGCCGAGAAATGCGATTTAAGCAATAAAATTAAAAATGCTTATAAAACATAAACCAAACGTTGGAGGTGGTCTTTCTTCATGCGCAGTGATAAACTCGGCACTCTAAAGCACCCGAGAGCGTTTTTTTCCATGCCAACCTAAACAGAGTGACGGGAGCGGCACAATTCAGAAAAAGTGCTCAGCTCGCCGAGAAATGCGATTTAAGCAATAAATTAAAAATGCTTATAAAACATAAACCAAACGTTGTAGATGGTCATTTCTTATTACGCAGTAATAAACTCGGCACTCTAAAGCACCCGAGAGCGTTTTTTTCATGCCAACCTAACCAGAGTGACGGGAGCGGCACAATTCAGAAAAAGTGCTCAGCTCGCCGAGAAAATGCGATTTAAGCAATAAAATTAAAAATGCTTATAAAACATAAACCAAACGTTGGAGGTGGTCATTTCTTCATGCACAGTGATAAACTCGGCACTCTAAAGCACCCGAGAGCGTTTTTTTCCATGCCAACCTAACCAGAGTGACGGAGCGGCACAATTCAGAAAAAGTGCTCAGCTCGCCGAGAAAATGCGATTTAAGCAATAAAATTAAAAATGCTTATAAAACATAACCAAACGTTGGAGGTGGTCATTTCTTCATGCGCAGTGATAAACCTCGGCACTCTAAAGCACCCGAGAGCGTTTTTTTCCATGCCAACCTAACCAGAGTGACAGAGCGGCACAATTCAGAAAAAGTGCTCAGCTCGCCGAGAAAATGCGATTTAAGCAATAAAATTAAAAATGTTATAAAACATAAACCAAACGTTGGAGGTGGTCATTTCTTCATGCACAGTGATAAACTCGGCACTCTAAAGCACCCGAGAGCGTTTTTTTCCATGCCAACCTAACCAGAGAGACGGTGAGCGGCACAATTCAGAAAAAGTGCTCAGCTCGCCGAGAAAATGCGATTTAAGCAATAAAATTAAAAAATGCTTATAAAACATAAACCAAACGTTGGAGAGTGGTCATTTCTTCATGCGCAGTGATAAACTCGGCACTCTAAAGCACCCGAGAGCGTTTTTTTCGATGCCAACCTAACCAGAGTGACGGGAGCGGCACAATTCAGAAAAAGTGCTCAGCTCGCCGAGAAAATGCGATTTAAGCAATAAAATTAAAAATGCTTATAAAACATAAACCAAACGTTGGAGGTGGTCATTTCTTTCATGCGCAGTGATAAACTCGGCACTCTAAAGCACCCGAGAGCGTTTTTTTCCATGCCAACCCTAACCAGAGTGACGGGAGCGGCACAATTCAGGAAAAAGTGCTCAGCTCGGCCGAGAAAATGCGATTAAGCAATAAAATTAAAAATGCTTATAAAACATAAACCAAACGTTGTAGATGGTCATTTCTTATTACGCAGTAATAAACTCGGCACTCTAAAGCACCCGAGAGCGTTTTTTTCCATGCCAACCTAACCAGAAGTGACGGGAGCGGCACAATCAGAAAAAGTGCTCAGCTCGCCGAGAAAATGCGATTTAAGCAATAAAATTAAAATGCTTATAAAACACATAAACCAAACGTTGGAGGTGGTCATTTCTTCATGCGCAGTGATAAACTCGGCACTCTAAAGCACCCGAGAGCGTTTTATTCGATGCCAACCTAACCAGAGTGACGGGAGCGGCACAATTCAGAAAAAGTGCTCAGCTCGCCGAGAAAATGCGATTTAAGCAATAAAATTAAAAATGCTTATAAAACATAAACCAAACGTTGGAGGTGGTCATTTCTTC